>NW_022437043.1:1856289-1926673 GCF_009761245.1 Sapajus apella
ATATACCACAGTCATAACTATGTTTTTTAAAACTTTTTTTTTTTTTTATAAAGACTCCATACGGGTGGATGGGAGGAACAAAAAACATGTAATGGTGGCAGCTTGGGTAGACTCGTTCTTGGGCAGTGAGAAGAGGCGTGGTAATGGTGGGGCTGGTTGGGGGATGGGTGCTGCCCTTAGATGGAGGGGGATGCTGGCCTGACCCAGGCTAGTGGGCGAGGTGATGGGGGTGGGGCAGGCTTCCCGACTTTGCTTCTATACTGGGTTCTGCCTTGTCCTCCAGCGGGTCCTTGGGGATCAGGGCCTCTAGGCCAGTAGCCCACCCAGGGGCACCCCGTGTGCGATCCCTAAAGTGTCTTGTAGTCATTTCATAGTCTCTGACATCTCCAAAGGGCCTCGTATTCCACACCAAAAGTAAAAGTTGTGACGGAAAGCACTTTGACTCCCCGGAAGCACTTTGAATTCCCAGAAGTACTTTGACTCTCCGGAAGCAGTTTTATTTTACATCCGGGAAGTTGCACCGCGCAAAATCAGACCGCCTTTGGAGGAGTCTGAGGAGAGTGGCGTGGGCTCGGACGCCATTACCGAGCGGGGCTGGATCTTTGCGACTTCTCTAAAGCACTTTGAAATCATCGTGGAAGGACTCTGGCATCCCTAGAACACCGAGAACTGTGACAGAGAGTTGAAAAGGGAGGAAAAAAGCGTTGAAAAAGTTCCTGAGGCGCCGGAGTGGCGTGGCGGCCCTCCGGCTCTAGGGTTGGCCCGCACGCGGAAAAGCACCACCGAAGCGGCACTTAGGTAGGATCTCCCAGCAAACACTGCTGCCCTGGGGAGCTCAGTAACGTGGTTTGGAAGGGGACAGAGACCCCCCCTCCAAAGGCCCGAAAGCCCATAAGGAGTACTTTGTGGCCGGCACACCGCGGTTTTTCCTAAGGCTTATCCTGCCACAGAAATTCTTTCTCCTCCTCCTCCTCCTATTCCTCAGTCACTCGTGTGATTAGGGCAAGCTCCAAAGACTGCCTAATTCAGAGCATTTGGGGCTCCTTTCGTCCTTGTGATTCCGTATATACTCTGCCAGCCCTTTGGAAAAGAAATGGCTTCTCTAGAGGAGGGCATGTACAACCTCAAAGTTAATTCCAAACTTAGCTCCTATAACTTCATGAACCTTACGTTTGCAGCTGGAAGTGAGGGTCAAAATGAAACTGAGGAGTCAAACAAGTTCCAGAATAGGAAGGGCAGACCTCAAGATAGTGACTCTTCATTGACTTATCTGACGGTTCTCCAGGAGATCCTGGGAGATGACATGCCAAAAGGAAAGGAAGAGGCTGTCACTAGTGTGCAATCAGGAATAGGAGAGTATCCCTACCATGGAGAGAGACCAGCCAGGAATGCCACTATCTTTGTTCCTCAAAAAGAGAGGGAGTTAGCTCCAGAGATGAGCAGCTCCCATGACAAGAGGATGACTGGTAATGCTCCCAAAAACTTCAGTGAGGGGCAACCTAGTAACCAAAGTAGAGTCATTTGCGAAAAACGCTCTCCACCTTTAAATTTTCTGGATGACTATAACTCCCATTCAGTATTCCAAAAGCAACCCAGTAACCAAAGTCAACTCATTTTTGAAAAAGGCTCACCACCTTTCAGTTTTCTGGATGACTATAACTCCCATTCAATAATCCAAAAGCACAAAGAAAAGGTGGTGATGGAGCACCCCTCTTCTGGGAGTGACTGGTCTGATAAAGGTGAAACCACAGTCGTATTCTCTCAAGATGAGCCATTCTCACTGTGTTTCCCTGTAGTGTCAGAGCCTACATACTACGCCACTGACTATACCACTTTTCCGCCTTGTTATAGTCTTTGGCATGACTATACCAGCTCTTGGCTCAGCAGTACCAAGTCTTCTTGCTATCCCTCCTCGGGAAGCAGCAGTAACACATTTCAGGCTGAGAAGAGCAGCCACAGCAGCAGCAACAGCGGCAGCAGCAACAACAACAACAACAACAACATATTCCAGGGTGAGAGGAGCAGCCACCAGAGCTTCCTGAGTTATTATTCCACCAGTTTTCCAGTGAGCTCCCAAAACATGTCCAGAGATCTGAAGATGACAGAGGAAGTCACATCTAAGAATTCATGTTTACTTGACTTCTCTAGAAAGGGGGAAGCAGAGGCGAAGGAGAAGAGAGTGTATCAAGAGGAGACATTACAACATCCTTATGGAGAACGAGCATCTAGCTTTCTGCCAAGGACCCTCTGTAAGCCAAACCAGCAGGGTTTCATTGATGCCCATTGTCACCTGGACATGTTATATTCTAGACTACCTTTCAAAGGGAACTTTACCAAATTCAGGCAAATTTATAGCAGCTCCTTCCCTAAGGAATTTCAGGGCTGCATCTCTTGCTTCTGCAATCCTCAAAACCTAAAGGATGGCCTGTGGGAGAATCACTTGAAAGATAATCTTGTTTGGGGGGCCTTTGGCTGTCACCCTCACTTTGCCCGCAATTATAACCACCAACAAGAAAAAAGTATTTTAAAAGCCTTACGACACCCCAAGGCTGTGGCATTTGGTGAAATGGGCCTGGATTATTCCTATAAATGTACCACGCTTGTCTCAGAGCAGCAGAAGGTATTTGAGAGACAGCTGCGGCTGGCCGTCTCTCTAAAGAAGCCCATAATGATCCATTGTCGTGAGGCTGATGAAGATATGTTGGGCATCTTGAAAAAACATGTGCCCCCTGACCACAAGATCCACAGGCATTGCTTCACTGGCAGTTACCCAGTCATCGAGCCCATGCTAAACCACTTTCCCAACCTGTATGTGGGCTTCACGGCAATTCTGACTTACTCTTCTGCTGAGCAAGCCCGAGAAGCTGTGAAAAAAATCCCGCTAGAGAGAATTATTGTGGAAACTGATGCTCCCTTCTTCCTCCCTCGCTGGGTTTCCAAAAGTCATTGCCTGTATGCCCACCCAGGCCTGGCCCTGCATACAGTGCGAGCAATCGCTAGAATCAAAGATCTGTCACTCTCCCACACTTTGGCCACCTTACGAGAGAACACTCGTCGCCTCTACCATCTTTAAACAGAAGAGGCACAGTCAGGAGTCTTCCAAAAGAAAGGAGACCAGTAGCCTGACAAAACATATAGACTAGATTTGAACTCTGCCTATGTCCCAGGTCAAGGATGTGTTTGAAGAATCCGTTGGAATGGAGTAAACTAGGACAGGATATTTTCCTCAAAACTTTTTCATAAGACTTCTGCTTCTGACTGCTAGGGTGGGATACAATGGGATGGGAGGAGGGCTAAGGTAAACTGCCCTTGATATTATTAAGGGTTTTCTTCCCAGCAAAAATGCCTTAAGGTAGCCAGTGAAGAAGAGAGTTTGATAGAGTACAAAGAGTTTCCCAATCTAAATCCCTGTCCTCTGCAGCGTGGATAAAGTCACCCTGCTACTTGTCTTTTAAAAAATGTAAAATTTTAAAAGTGAGGTAGGTGATTGGTGTATATTTGTATATTATAGGAATTCTATTAAGAAAATTAAAAATAGGCCGGGCATGGTGGCTCACGCCTGTAATTCCAGCACTTTGGGAGGCCAGCAGGTAGATCACTTGAGCCCAGGAATTCAAGACCAGCCTGGGCAACATAGTGAAACCTTGTCTCTACAAAAAAAAAAAAAAAAAAAAAAAAAAGCAAAGCTGGGTGTGGTGGCACACGCCTGTAATTCCAGCTACTTGGGAGGCTGAGGTGGGAGGATCACTTGAATCCAGGACTCTGGGGCTATAATCACACCACCACACTCCAACCTGGCAACAGAGTGAAACTCCCCATCTCTTAAAAAAAAAAAAAACGTGTTTTTTAAATAAAATATAAGCCAGGCGTGGTGGCTCACGCCTGTAATCCCAGCACTTTGGGAGGCCAAAGTGAGTGGATCACTTGAGCCCAGGAGTTTGAGACCAGCCTAGGCAACACAGTGAGACCCTGTCTCTAAAAAAAAATTGGGTGAATAAAAAATATAAGTATACATTCAACAAGATAAGCAGGATATACACACAATTAGTTGTTTTCCTTTCCAAAAAATATATCCTATCAACCTGCTCCTCTCTCCCTGCATTTTTGTGTGGCAAATGCAAATATACTCTGGAGTGTTTCTAACATGCAGGAGAGAACCTTGCTGTCATTCACCTTTATTTAGGAAAGGGAGTGAGCAATGAAGTTCTGAGTATAGTATATCAAGAGTGGCCTAAATCAAAAAGCAATCTTCATTTATTCCATGAGTGATGTAAAGAACAGTTTATTCATGTTACTAGTAAAATCTTGCAATGCAAATGTGCAAAATTTGGGACACTTTGTAAACAGTTTGCTAGATATTCAGTTTGATAGATAATAACAGTTTGATAGATATTCCATTGAACCTCAAATAATTATTATTTAGCATTTATTTGTCTGCCACTTGTTGCATCTGCTCTCCCATCCTGGAGGCATCAGAAAGCTGTGAAGGTAGCCGGTAATCTCGAAATTCAATTTACTCTTAGTGGTCCCTGGGCCATTAGTCCAGAGTCACAGAGGCTCTGAGGCCCATTATCAGGCTCCCTGAACCTTGCCAGTCCTTTCAGGGCATGTCACTATTTTGCTTCACTTAAATTTTAGAAAGGCAACTATTTCTACCTTTAAAGCTCAAAAGAAACAACCTGCCCACTTTGTCTTGAGAGACAGAGGGATTTGTTTTTTCAGTTGGTTTTTATTCATATCTAACTTCAAAATTCATACCTGCTTATTATAAAATTTTTGAGGCAACTAAAGAGAAAAAATAAATGTTATTGTTTAAAAACTCAAATAAAAGCAACAGAAGGAAAAATGCACATGGTAAAATTGATTTCTTAAAAATCAATATTAGAGTCAAATATTGGCAAAATCTGGACATATAAAATTTGACTCAGGAAAATTGATCTTGGTAGAAATATGATCATCAAAGAAAACTCAGATTTTCAAAAGCCACAATGTACAGCATTCATACAGACAAAAAGTAATTAATGAACCAAATGTTTTTAGTAAAATTTATTGTAGAAAAAAGTCTATTGAAATATTTTTAGTAGGAAAATGTGATAGTTTACCTGCATGGAAAAACTGTTCAAAGAATTAAAGTGGCTTGTAGTGGGGAAAAAAGTAAATACACACACACACACACACACACACACACACACACGGGGTAAAATAGCCCATAATGCTACCACTTAGAGACAAGCACTAACATTTGGAGTACCTCTTTGGCGGTTTTCTCTAATATTTCCATAGTTATTGGCCAATTCCAGCATAGTACTTAAGTCAGTTTTGCTAATTAATACTATTCACTTCATAGTTAGCATAGCTATATATATTACTTCCTCTGAATTTATTACTTAAATTCATTGTTTTCTGTATTTTTTGTTTAGGTTTTTAATTGTTTGTTTTAAATAATCAACTTAGACTGCATGTGCTTTTTCAAAACTATTGTTTACTGATATATAAAATTGTGCTTTTAAATTTATTTTTCTTTCTGTTCTCTGATGTCTGTTTTATTGTGTATTTTCTAAGTTTTCTTAGTTTCTATAAACTAAGCTAAATGTTTAGTTTATTTTTAATTTGGAAAGTAAGAACAAAGCAGTCAATACCACAAATGTGTCTGTAATTATAACTCTGCTGTATACATAGATTTTTTTTTTATTTTGGTAAAGTTTAAATTCCTGCATGTTAGTCTCCTGCATGCACTTTTCCCACTATAAAAATACAAATGTATTATAAAAATATGAAAATAGAAAGTAGCATGAAAAATTATATGGTGTTTCTATTACCTAGAAACCCACTGTTGTTGGTGTCTTTCCTTGACATAGTTGTGACCATATAGCTCTGTTAAATTGTATATTCTTCTAAATAATTCATATTTTTTTCCTAGCCCTATCTTGCATTTGGGGATCATTTTATGATTGTTATTCTTTGTTTTTCAATAAATACTCAAAATGTTTACATTATGTTTTAATTTCATGACTTATCATATATGTTTCTTTCCACTACTTACCACGAATCATTTTATTTCATGACCTCCCCATGGTTGAACTGTTTAATTTGCCTTATCTTTTAACTGGCTAGCAATTAAGCAACTTTTTTGGGTAAAGTATGTGGATAGCATATTTGTGATAAATTATATAACTGAGATCTTACTGCTGCTTTCACTAATGATAACACCTTGGCTGAGTCTAGAATTTCTGAGTCACAAACATTTTCCCCAAAAAGTTAAAAGACTACTTCATTGTCTTCTGGCATTTAGGATTACTGAGAATTCTGATGTCAACTTCTCCTTTGTGGATTAAGCTACTTTTTCTATCCTGATGCTTGGTAATTTCCTTGCTTTATCCTTGAAAATTTGCCAGGGTAGATCTAATTATTGATCTCTTTCTTTATTTTCTCAGGTACAGAATAAGTATTCTACCTGCAGGTCTACATCTTTCTATAATCCAGAAAGTTGCTTTTGTTTTTATTGTTTTCTTATGGCATGCTTAATCAATTTGGTTGCTTTTAATCTAGCCATTAATTCTTTAGGAACAACTGTCTGCATGTTAGAGCTCCATCCTCTGTCCAACCTGTTATTATCTCATTGCTCTACTCTCTTTTTCCATTACATTTCAGGAGAATTTCTCAAGTTTACCTTTTCCATCACTCATCCCATTCTCCCCACTTTTAATATTTTTTTTTTACTACATATAATGCATTTTTAGATTCCTCATATTTCATCCTTCTTCAGCAATCTCCCTTTAACTTTTGCCTGCAGTCTTATTCAATAATATTTTTAACTTGCTTTTACATCTCACTTTGTATTATATACTTCCGTATACAAAGCACATTGTTATCAGAAATACTTATTTTTCTGTAGAAAACATACTTTTGAAATAACTGTTTTTCTTCCTCTGCCTCTTGAATACTATGTTCTCCATTTATGTTGTAGAATCTTTTCAGAAACCCTATATTAAGTTTCTTTTTTCATTCCTGAACAAAGAGCAGTCTGTCCAGACTGGTGTTTTCCCAAAAATAGGGTGGGTGGGTTTTCTTTCACACCCTTCGCCATCTATCCTAATGTTCTTAGATTCCCCCTCTCACTGGAAGACTGGTTAATATAAATTCATATAGAGCAGTCAAGAGAAGTAGGAAGGGAAGTGGAGCCATGGATGGCCCCACCAGGAAAAACTTTTAATTTTTCATATAAACATTTTATGAATTCACCCAACCTCCACTCCAGGAAGAGTGGACAGTCCTTTGTACGCCATTGCCTGTTGCACCAGAGAAAAGCCCAAATGCAGGGCCCACTTTGACTTCAGTGTGACTATTTCTGGGCCTCCTAGTGACACTCTTAAGTCATCAATAGTTGTGAAAGTAAACCAGGTAGAAACCCCTACAGGTTGTCCTAACCCCAACTCAATTCTTGTCACTTTCTCGGGAAGTGAAATTGCAAGTTGGTTTTGGTATATTCCTTCAGTATGATCCCATCTGCACTATATCAGGTGGAAACTCTTCAAAGTTTGTAGCATGAAGATGGAACCCCTGCGTGGCCTCCAACACTAATTTAGTTTCTCCACATTTTAAAATTTTGCAGTGATTTGAATTGGGATTGTGGAGGTGGGGGTACATCTAAATGCCAATGCTCAAGTTATAATCTCACTCCAAATTCTCATTTTTTTCTCTCACTTCATTTTTTGATAAATTTATGTTCCTATGGATACTGTGTTTAAATAGGCGTATCTTATTTTAAGAAAACTCAAGTTATACAAACCTGAATCTCATTTAGCATGTTGACTATAAGCGGTGGTCAATAAAGGTAAGTTGCATAAATGAATAACAAAAAAGAGAAGTTACAAAGGGATGATTTCCAAAGAATTTTTTATATTACTAAAATATCATAAACCTGTTTATAATTGGTGCTCAAATTTTCATGACTAAATCTATGGTTTAAGATAAAATGCACCTGTATGGGCAATATAAGCATTCACGAAATTTAGTTTTACTTGTCTGCATAAGACGTGATTTTATGATGCATGAAAATGGAAAGGGAAGTGGCTAGAATGCTAGAATGTTCTTGTAGCTTTATCTCTAATTAACTACATCACTGGTACAAACCACTTAAGCTCTTTGTTCACTGGTTAACCTTTCAGCAAAAATTAGAAAATGAACACTTGCTAACCACAGTGATAACCATAGCACTATTTAAGGAATTAAGAAAATTATGTATATATAACAGAGCTTTGGAGAGAAAATGAATGTATAAAAATACTGAATAATATATAAATCAGTGTAGGATGCAAAGCTGGAAGCTTGAAAATACTGTCAAAACCATATCTAAAATAGTCTTCACATCCTTATGGAGTCTATTGCGCAAGGCAATTAAAAAACACTTGATATTACTAAGAGAAGAGATTCCAAACCACTGTTTAAAATCAGACTTCCTGGAAAAATGATACTAGGAGTAGAAGAAAGGGGGTCACCCTATCCAGCAGAAATCACATTGCTAATCAATTTTATAAACAGAATCAAGAAAACTGACATTCAATATGAAAAATACAAAAGAAAAACACCTACCATAGAAAAGATAGATTTTATATATAAATATGTACTTGTGTATATATATATATATATATATATATATGATTGTTCCTTTATCTTTTATAATATTTTTCCTTTATCATACACACACACACACACACACACACACACACACACATACACATATGTACATACATAGGTTCAGTGTCCCTCATCCGAAATTCGAGACCAGAATGTTTCAGACGTTTTTCAGATTTTGGAATATTTGCATATACATAATGCGATATCTTGGGGATGGGACACAAGTCTAAATAGGAAATTAATTTGTGTTTCATACACACCTTATACACATAGCCTAAAGATAATTTTGTATACTATTTTTCATGATTTTGTACATGAAACAAAGTTGTGTACACTGAACCATCAGAAAGCAAAGGTGTCACTATCTCAGCCACTCATGGACAGTCTGGTTATTTGGCATAATCATTCCTGACTGAATTTATATGCTGTGGATAAGCAAGAATTTTCTTACACTTATTCACATGTTATATGGTTTGGATCTGTGTATCCACCCAAATCTCATGCCAAATTGTAATTCCCAATGTTGGAGGTGGGTCCTGGTGGGAGGTGACTGGATCAAGAGGGCAGATATCCCCCGTGGTGCTATCTTCACCATAGTGAGTTCTCATGAGATCTGGTTGTTTAAAGGTGTGTGGCACCTCCCCCTTCTTTCTTTTCCTCCTGCTCCAGCCATATGAAGTGCCTCACTCCCCCTTTGCCTTCTACCATGATTGGAAGCTTCCTAAGGCCTCCTTAGAAGCAGATGTGCCATGCTTCCTGTACAGCCTGCAGAACCATGAGCCAACTAAACCTCTTTATAAATTACCCTATCTCAGGTATTTCTTCTTTTTTTCTTTTTGAGAGGGAGTCCCGCTCTGTTGCCCAGGCTGGAGTGCAGCGGTGCGATCTCGGCTCACTGCAACCTACGCCTCCTGGGTTCAAGAGATTCTCCTGCCTCAGCCTCCCGAGTAGCTGGGATTACAGATGTGCACCACTTTGTCTCATTTACTCTTCACAAAACACCAATAAATTAGACAATACTGTGATTCTCATTTTATAGAAGTCAAGGTTTGGGAGGTTAAGTAATTTGCCCATGGTCTCAAAGTAAGAGAATGAGACAGCTGGGATTAGAACTCAAGTTGCCTAGCCTCAGAGGCCACAAGCTTAACCACTATGCCCTGAACTGCCACAAAATCTCCACTCACTCCTGCACAGTGGAGGACACAGAGAAGAGGAAGAAGGATTTATGAAAATGCTCCAAAAGGAGGGGGAATAGCCAACCACCTGAAAATATTAAGCAGAAGGCATCACAGGGGAGGAACCATGTGAAATGGGTCTTCAATGGGCTGAAAGGTAGAGGAAGTGGACAAGAGGGGAAGGGCATTCACTGTCAAGGGGAACAGCATATGCAAAGTTTTGGGAGCATAGCAGTGTTCGGTATGTGGGGTACTGCAAGTCATTTTGTGTGGCTAAGGGCTGAGTGATGATGGGGGAGCAAGGGAGATAAGACTACAGAGGTACAAGAGCCAAAACATAGGTGGTCCCTAAGCCATGCAAAGGAGGCTAAAGGAGTCTAAATGTTTTTGAAAGTTAACTCTGTAGCAGAGTGGGCAGTTGAGAAAGGGTATTATACTGAAGGCAGGGATGCCATTAGAGAGGCTACTCTCTAGGTGAAAGATGAACTAGGATGGCAGCAGTGGCCATGGAAAGAAGGAGACTGATGAAAGGGAGATTTCAGAGGGAGATAAGAGGACTTAGGTCAAATGATCAGTGTTGGGAGAGGGGTGGGTAAAGGCAGTTCTCTTATTTGTTGAAGCATACACAAAAATATATAATTTCGTAAGCTAACATTTAGAAGCAACTCAATTAATAAGCCAGCGTGGCCTAGTCTCAGCATGGTAATATATTCAAAGAAAAAGACCAACAACTAATAGCAATTGAAAATCCTGTTTCATCTACACTTAGACCTCTGAGAAAAATCTAAAGATCCAATCTATGCTCCACATCTACACTTCCCCCCAAAAGAACTATTTTCTCTCTTTTTCAATTCTCACAAGTCTCACATTTCATCACCATCAGTGATCTCTCATTCACTCTCTCTCTCCCACCTATCCCCTTCTTCTTTTCTTATATCCCGCAAAGCATAAGAACAACTGAAAAAGTCAAGAATCCTTAGAGGATGGAGGTGGAGAAAAGTGGACTGAGCAAAGACACGTTTTTGTTCAGCAGCCAGGGTATGTGAAAAAGGAGAAAGCTAGGAACATACAATAATATTATCTCCATTACCTATCAGTAAGAACCAAAGCTTCAATTCATAAAGCTGACTGTAAAAGCCAAGTAGGCCAGAATTGAAAATATCTGCAATATATAAAAGTATTAAAATTTAATATTTTTGATATATAAATATAAATGCAAAAATAAATGCTTTGAAATTCTGAATGAAAAATATCAACAAGTAGAATCAAAGAGAAATTATAAAATACATGCAAAACAGATTTCATATTTTAAGCCAAGAAAAGGTGGGGGGACATGGTAGATTGCAAAGGAAGCAGAATTTCAATTAAACATAAAAGGACCTGCATGAAGTTTCCAGAACCTAGATGATCATGTTATAAAATCTATGAGTACAGTTATGAATAACTGGCATGCAAATACAATTGTAGCAGCCTATTACTGACTGCTATTAGTTCAGAATAATGAAAATACAAAATAATTTAAAAGGTAGTTATTTATCACCTTTCCTCCTAAAAGATCATTAAGTAAATTTGCTAAAATAGAAGAGACATCACAAAATCTTTTGTTTAAACAATATATGATTTTTTAAACTACTCTAATTCCAACATAAATGGTGCACAGAACAATTGGAAAGAGCAATACATTGATAGCTTAATAGCTGCTTTTTATAACTCACTGGTCTCAGTGGTAGCATCTCCAAATGTATTCTTCTGGAAAATGCCAGAATTTTTCCAAAAGAAAAATGCAAGAATCCTGTAGCACACATGAGTAGTAAGATAGTCCCAGCTTATGCTTCACTTCCCCTAGGAAAACTGCCATCCCCATCCCATATAAGGAAATAATTCTTCATGACTACTATGACCTGGGTATTTGGCATGCATTACCCATTTGACGCTCACAGCAACTCTAAGGTGGGTTTTGTTATTCCCACTTGACAGATGAGGGAACTCAGGCTAAGAGAGAGGTTAAAAACATGGCCAGGATGAAATGGGTAACAGATGGTATATCCAGGTTCTAAACCTCAGTCTGTCTAACTAAAAAGCCTTGTTCTTTCTAGTATATCAGAGCCTCTCATTAAAGAGGTATTGCAGGCAGGCCATGTTTCCAAAGAACACCCTAGACACTGCACACAGAGTTAATTTCAGACAACACTCCATTTGGGGAGACATATATATCCTGGGTCCAACCCTAAGGGAAAGGGAAAGGGAAAAGGCCCTAGTAATAATATCAATGATGATGACAATGATGATGACAATAATGATGACACTCTCCTAAGAAGAGAAGTCAGCAACTGCAAGGCCAGAAGCAGAGGAAGACAAAGTAGGGAAAGAAATAAAGTTAAATAGGGTGCTCACAATAGAAGATGAATAAAAATGGATAAAAGTAAAGAGAATGAAGATGGAGAGGCAGAAGTCCAATAAAAGAGAAAAGAAAATAGAAAAAAAAAAAAAAAAAAAAAAGGCCAGGCACGATGGCTCATGCCTATAATCCCAGCCCTTTGGGAGGCCAAGGCGGGTGGATCACGAAGTCAGGAGATCAAGACCATCCTGGCCAACATGGTGAAACCCCATCTCTACTAAAATACAAAAAATTAGCCAGGCGTTGTGGCACACACCTGTAGTCCCAGCTACTCGGGAGGCTGAGGCAGGGGAATGAATCACTTGAACCCAGGAAACGCAGGTTGCAGTGAGCCGACACTGTGTCACTGCACTTCAGCCTGGTGACAGCAAGACTCCGTCTCAAAAAATATATAAATAAATAAACAAACAGAAAGGGAAAGGCCAAGGAGGAGACATGTGGAATAAAAGAAGAGGAAATGGGACAACACTGAAAAAAGAATGGAGATAAGCATTTCTTCATACCTTTGAATAATGTGGCACTATTAACATCTTAAAGTATTTTAAAACCTCTGAAGGAGGTTAGAAGACTAATTTGAAGGCATGGAACCAGAATGTTTTAAAATAAAGGGATATCAATCCAGAGGACTAAAAAGGACTGTAAAATGCCCAGAAATCTGTTATGGTAGATTATTACATGAATTTCTACACTTTGTTTATATACACGTTGTCAAAGCTGTGCTTCAAATCTTAAATGCCAAACAGTAAGCTAGACTCCAAGGCAGACGCACCATAAGACTCCACTTATCTGAAATCCAAGAACAAGAAAGACTAAGCTATGGTGATAGAAGTCAGAACAATGGGAAAGTGCTAAAAGAAATGGGGGAATAAGGGAACTTCCTGAGGTAACAGAGATTTTCTCGATGGTATCTGGGGTGGTGGTTACACAGATGCATACATTTGTCACAACAAATGGAATTGTATTACTTAAAATAGGCTCATTTTATTACATGTAAATTATATCTCAGTAAAGTTGATTTTAAGAATTAAAATGATGTTTACCTCAATAAATGAGGACTCAAACAGCAAAATCCCAAAGAATACAGTTATTTTGTATCCTGAACATGGTGGTGGTTACATGACTCTATATATGGGATAAGATTCCATAAAACTATTAAACAAAGTGGGGGAAGTGAATGCATGTAAAAACTGGTGAAATCCAAATAAGGTTTGCAGTTTAGTTAATAGTATTATACTATAAACCAAAAATAAAATTTCTAAGCCCCCCAGGCATCTGAACAGATCCCTCCTCTAGGCCATGGACATTCCAAAGTTAGCCTGAAAAACTAGTTCCAGGCCATGATGGAACGGGTAGCCAGACATTCCTTATTATACCTTCCTCCCTTTTGGAATTCACGAAAAGTTGACCAGCATTATCATCAACTTAGACCTTAAATCTGTTAAGAAACATTTATAATCTATTCTCTCTGAAGCCTGCTTCTTAGAGGCTTCATCTGCATAGTAAAACCATGGTCTCTACAAGACTTTATCATAACCCAGACATTCCTTATTGACAATAACTCCTTTAACTAATTGCCAATCAGAAAATCTTTGAATCTGCCTGTGACTTGGAAGCCTCTCCCCAGCTTTGTGTTGGCCCACCTTTCCAGATCAAACCAATATACATCTTACATATATTGATTGATGGATTATGTGTCACTAGAATGTATGAAAGCAAGCTGTACCTCAACCACCTTTGGGCACATGTCATCAGGCCCTCCTCAGGCTGTGTCACAGGCACTTCCTTAACCTTGGCAAAATAAACTTTCTAAATTGATTGAGACCCATCTCAGATACTTTGGAGTTCACAATGCCAATGCTGATGTTCTGCATTTTTGTTCTTGTTTTACCATGTTGCAGAAGTTAAAATCCTGGTTTTGATAAGGTATTATGGTTATATAAAATGTTATCATCGGGGGAAAGCTGTGAAAAGTGTATTCAGGAACTCCCTGTACTATTTTTGTGACTTTCTGTGAGTCCAAAATTACTTCAAAAAAAAATTTTTTTAAGAATGCAGCCAGATTATATGTCTATGGCGTTTGTGCTATCACCCATCATCAGTGTTACAAAAAGTGAGTTTACAATAGGGCAGAGTCCTGCAAATACAAAATCAAGGAAGGTAAAGGATTTTTTTAAATGTTTCAAATGAACTTGCAGCTGGTTTGAATTCAGGGGGGGAAAGTAACTAAATAACCATGAGTTCTATAGGTCAAAAGTTCAGGCCAGGCATGGTCGCTCACGCCTATAATCCCAGCACTTTGGGAAGCCTTGGCATGTGGATCACCTGAGGTCAGGAATTCAAGACCAGCCTGGCCAACATGGTGAAACTCTGTCTCTACTAAAAAAAGAAAAAAAAAAAAAAAAATACAAAAAAAAAAATCAGCTGGGCATGGTGGCAGACACCTGTAATCCCAGCTACTCGGGAGGCTGAGGCAGGAGAATCACTTGAGCCCAGGAGGTGGAGGTTGCAGTGAGCTGAGACCACGCCTTTGCACTCCGCCTGGGTGACAAGAGTGAAACTCTGTCTCCAAAAAAAAAAAAAAATTTTTTAGAACAAAATATAAATCAGCCTAAAATTTAAGTCAACAAGTCAAATTGTAACTATCAGTTTCTTTCTAATTTGTGAACTAAAATCTTATAAATGACAAGGATTTTATGTTCAAAATAACTATAATTAGTGTACACAGAGGATGAGGCAGCAAGAGGGTAGTCATCTGTAAGACAAGGGGAGAGACCTCAGGAGAAACCAACCCTGTCAGCACCTTGACCTTGGACTTCCAGCCTCCAGAACTGTGAGAAAACCAATTTCTGTTTAAGCCACCTAGTCTGTAGTATTTTGTTATGGTGACACCACCTTTACAAAAATCATAATTGAGAAAATTATTACAGTGAAAGAGATCTGACCTAAGCAACTTCATCTTTCTTCTAACCTCCAAGCTGTCCTTGTTCATTCTGAGGCATAGGTCAAACTAACTTCAGGAGGAACTTAGCCCTAGTCAACTACTGATCTGCTTTTTCCTATGTATTTGCCTTTTCTAGGATTTCATATATATGGAATCATATATATGAAGTCTTCTGTGTCCAGTTACTTTTCTTTAGTGTAATGTTTTTGAGGTTCACCCATGTTGTAACATATATCATTAGGTTTCTTTTATTGCTGAATAGTTTTCATTGTGTGAATATACCATATTTTGTTTATCCATGATTACTTAAGAGACATTTGTGTTGTTTCCTGTTTTTGGCTACTATGAATAATGATGTTATAAACAGTCACACACAGGTTTTTGTGTGAACATGTTTTAATTTCTTTTAGATGGATACATAGGAGTGGAATTACTTGGTCATGCAGCAAGTATATGTTTAACTATTTAATTTAAGAAACTGCCAAACTGTCTTTCAAAATGGCAGCACCATTTTACATTCCTACCAGGAATGTATGAAGGTTCTAGTTTCTCCGCATGCTCACCAACACTTAGTAGGAAGGGTCTTTTTAAATTATAGTCATTCTAATGGAGGTGTAGTGGTAGCTACAAAAGTTTAAGTTCGAAAAGATAATTTTAACTTTGGACTAATCAGAATAAGCCACAGGCCTAGTTACTGATAAAAAGTTTAGGCCTGAGGGAAGGGCCTTAAAATTTTGTCAAATAGCTAAATTCTAGGTTTTGGAAAAGAGGGTGGGAAGAACTCTCTTCTTTAGTAAAATGCTCATTTATGAATCTCATTCTTTTTATTCTAAAAACATTTATTCCAGACTTTTATTAAGTACCTTTTGAATTTCAAAAGAAGATTAAAGAAACCCACATAATACAATGAAATTGGAAATTTTATCACTTTAATATAAAGACTAAGTGTTTTATTCTTACTGACAAATTCAGAATGCATAGTTGAGAATTTGGGACATGACATGGTTGATTTCAGGCAAGATTTTTTATTTCTTCTCTAAAGCTAAATAGCTGAAGATCTGTGTAACTGTAACTTAAAACATAGGATTAAAATGGCAATGTATTGCAATTACATTGTCTTATAATTATACATATTGGTGTCTTTTATGACATGGTAATAGCAGGAGTCAGATAATCTGAAAATTATATAAACCTATGGAAAGATTTCCATTTGAAATTTTGGGTCTGGTTTAAACGTATATCTAACACATTTCCAGTTTTTTAAAAAAGTTAATTGTATTTTATTTTTATATATTCTGATCATATTTTATAACATTCCTAACTGGTTTTAGAGAAAACCTCAAGAATCTTTATTTATGTATTATTCTTTGTTAACCAAGTGAAATTCTAATGTACTTGATCACTCTTTAATCCCCTGCAGGAAAATTAAAAATTCTATCTAGTTCTGGGTTAGAAACAGAAAAGTAGCCCCTGACATCCAGGAGCCAGCCTATACGGTACTATCAGCTGGTCTTGGTGCTGCTACAAGCGGGCCTGGGACCCACAGCTGGACCTTGGTATTGTCCTGCTGAACAAGAATAATTTCAGAGACCACCAACATCAGACAAGACCACTCTGTGACCATGATGGATCAAGACAAAACCAAGACCACTCCATAATCACATCTAAACACAGAGAGAAAATGAACCTTGTCCAGCCACAAAATGTCAAACATCCCCCTCTCCTGGATCACAGAAGTGACAGCTGCTTCTCTCCCAATTACAGATATAGACTTGCTCTAGTCTGTTGTCTCTATAATGAGATTTATTAAGACACCCAGTCGTAGAAGTACCCCTACTTCCTGATAGCACCCAATCCAGAGCAAAGCCATGGTTCCTTAATCACTCCCCACAATTAAGGTAACACAAGCCCAAATCCTATAATAAGCCTTTTCTAACACCTGCTTCATTAGACATCCCACAGTTGCTTAGGGTGTGTTTTTTTCCCTTGCTGCAAATGAATAATAAACTAACTTGTTTAATCTAAAAAATAAAATCAGGATGACCCAAGGGACCAAATTATATTTTAAAAATTTATTTTTATATTGTTCAAATCATACAGTCACACAGTGCTACATAAATAATCAGCTTATTACAAACTCAATGTAAATTAATGTAAGTGATTAAAATTCCAATTGTGTGGTCAGTAGTTTTAATCGTTGTTTACAATAGATGGAAAAAAAAGAAATAATATTTTAAAATTTATGCATATCCCATGAGATCAACCTTTATCTTGCCACTTATTATAATTGAGTCATTTGTGAAATAGCAAACAAATTAGGCTAACTAGGAGCTGTTGACAAATGAAAAATGAGAACAAAATTGTAGAGTCTATGTAAATGGGGCTTAACATCCAGAGGAAAGTCATATAAAAACATTCAGTCATTCGTGTATTTCTAAATACAGCAATGTTTCATAAAAGCAGCTAACTATGGATCTTATACAGCCACCATAGCAGAGCATAAACTGCTAAATGCCTAATTTCAATTAATAATGAAGTAGTGGGTGCCTGATGTAATTGGAAAGAGTCCTAGGCCGTGAGATTCAGGGTCTGGGCTCAGTTCTAGGATAAACAAGCTGAATTTGACTTTAGTCAAGTCTTAGACATAAATTGCTAGAGGTAAAAGGGCCTAGGTAGAGATCAGCTAGCCAAGTCCTGCATTATAGTTAAGGAAACTGAGGTTCAGAAAGATAAAGTGACTAAGCCACAATCACACATAGAGTTAATGGCGGGACCAGAACCAGAATCAGTGCCTCCAACACCCAGTCTCAGACCCTGGTTCTTGCTCCACTTCTCCTTGAGACTGATTCTTCATTTATATAGTGAGGATAACCATCTATATTTGCTTCTTACTCATGGAGGTACTGGGATGATGACTGGAAATAACTAGTATGAGTGGTGTGAGTGATGCATTTTGTGACTTGGACAATGTTCGCATTCCATCTGTGTTCAGAAAGTTATGATTATGGAGTAGTCTTGTTTTGGTCTTGATCTCATCATAGTCTGCTTTTATTTAAATGAATTCAATGAAATAATGAAGTCTTTGAAGGGTGGGTGCAGTATTAAGCAAAATTCTTTTGCCTATTTTTAGAAATTCTCCCAATGCTAGGGGTTTTAAGCAAACAGTACATACACTGTTTCTCAATGGAAACATAATTGGCATTTGAGATAGAACAATTCTTCCTCAATGTGGGGTTCCCTTCCCCACACCTCAGGATGTAAAATACACACGTGGCCCCTGATTACTCAATGGTAGCGGCACCTCCTGGTCAGGGCTGGCCCTAGGGTGAGGCGATTTAAAACGTCAAAATTAATGCAAGCCAGGCACAGTGGCTCATGCCTGTAATCCCAGCGCTTTGGGAGGCCGAGGCAGGTGGATTACCTGAGGTCATGAGTTCGAGGCCAGCCTGGCCAACATGGTGAAACCCTATCTCTACTAAAAATACAAAACTCAGCCATGTATGGTGGGGTTTGCTTGTAGTCCTAGCTCCTCAGGAGGCTGAGGCAGGAGAATCGCTTGAACCTAGGAGGCAGAGGTTGCAGTGAGCCAAGATCATGCCACTGTGCTCCAGCCTGGGCAATGGAGCAAGACTCCAACTCAAAAAATAAAAATAAAACAAAAAAAAATTAATGCAAAAAATCCAGGAGGAACAAAATATCAAAATGCCAAATTTTTAATAAAGATTGGATCAGTATTACTGATTTTTCCTTTTGCCTCAGGCTCCAATAGCATTTTGTTCATAATGAATTTCTGGCAATAATTTGATTTTTTTTAATATTATACTAAAATATTATCTAGTTTAATTGCTGAGTTTGGGGGCACCCCTTAAATGTTGCACCCAAGGCAAATGCCTCACTTGCCTTACCCTAGTCCGGCCCAGCTCCTGGTCATCGTGACAATCCAAAACACCTCCACATATTTCCAAATACCTTGCTATGTTGAGAATCTCTGAAATGTGGCTTGATTTTTCTCGTATAACTACAAGTCCAAAGAGAAGCAGCCTGGGCCTTAAACAGTGGCTCCCCAATGCCAACAAGGACCTAGGTTTCCTTTATCTCTGCCATGCTCACAAGATAGCTGCTGCGCCCTAGGAATTACGTCCTAGTGTAACTGCACCAGACTAATCTAGTTCAACTTTTATATAACAAAATCGTGAGTTGTTTTCCATTTGCCATGGACCCCAGGGTTGAAGGTCACACAACCTGAGCATGCCTAGTTGAACCAAGTGTGCACAAGTGAAACCTAAGTGCTTGGACCAAGGAACAGGCACTGAAATAAGAAGCAGATACCATATGGCAAGATCCAGGAACCAAAAAGTTCAAACTCTGGTGTCACCCCACAGCAGGATCCAGTCAGATTATGCCTCCCAGCATCACCTTACTGCAAGATGCCATCAGATCACACCTCATTACCTATGCTTATAAAACCTGACCCAGCCCCCAGCTCCAAGAGACAGATTTGAGTGTTTCCTCCTGTATCCTTGCCAATCAGCTCAATAAACCCTTCTTGCTGCAAAAACCTGGTGCTTTGACGTTTGGCTTTCCCTTGCATGCAGGTAAATGGACCCAGTTTGGTTCAGTAACGCTAGTTCCAGACAGGAAAACAAAAGGAGGGCAAACACCAGGGAAACCATACCCACTAAGCCTGTTTTCATTAGAAAAATAGTAACATTCCCAGAAGCCCCACCCAATAAACCTTAATGCATACATCATTGGCCAAAAGTGAGTCATGCGGCCAGCCCTAGCTGCAAGGAGCCTGGGGAGGTAACACGTTTAAGTGGGGACAATTCCAGCCTGCGTAAAACTGATCTGCCTATAAGAAGGAAGGGTAGAATGCATAAAGGATAAACAGCTAGAAGTGTCTGCCACAGGGGCCATTTGGGGTAACAAATACTGGCTCTTTTTGGTGACTGCAAATGGCATTTTCTCTGCTTATAACGTGATAGTCTACTTGAGCAAGGCATTTTGGTGGTTGCTTTTAGAATTAGGGATTAAAACCTGGAATGTTGTCTTAGGTTGGGTTCCATAAAGGCAGAGCCTGAAACAGGGATTTTAGTGCATGTGATTTATTAAGGGCACACTCTTGGGAGAAATCTGTAAGGGAGTGAGGGAAGCAGCAAAGGAAAGGGAAATGAGCCGTGCAAGGAAGGATGCATTCTCAGGTCAAGTGTAGCCTTGGTCCGATGCATGAGGGGCTATGTAGCCTGAATCACAGCAAAGAATTATCCCTCCTTCATGCAAGGAAGCTGACCATTTTTAACCCTTGATAAATCAGTCAGTTATTAGCTGCCCCTGTTGAGGGAAAGGGGCCAATGTAACCTCCCAGGTGAATCTGAGAGATACAACTCCCATCAGCCAAGAGCAAGTCTCCAGAGAGGGTTACAGGTGTGAGCAGTTTGTCAAAACATTTGTAACAGCTGGGGGTGGGGGAGCACCACCCAGCATGGATCTGGATGGGCACAAAGAGCATCTACTACAAAGATTAATTTTAATACACTTTCTCAAGGACCGCCTTTAACTTTGTATTATTTGAGAGTGTAATGCGAGATATATTGCTAGGATTAAAAGCTACTGGAAAAACTGGCAACAAGTTGAAAATGTCTCGTTTTTAAGAAAAATGATTAACAGGTGTTGACTTGTTTTCGTTGAACTGCTAATGTAGAAAGTGCTCTATAATTTGCTCAGGGTATTAACCAGGATCTAGTCCGTAGTTCACATTCTCATCAGAGCACGTAAATATTTCATAGTCTTAGTGTCTCATTTAAAGCTCAATGAATATTTAATTGAAGTTGATCAACAAAATAACTGAAAGAATTATGACGTATTTAGTTAGACCTGAAATGAGCAAGCTCTTCATTTTCTCAAGTAGTCTAAAGCTAAAATTATTCCAGCTTCACGAAATATTCTACATCATTTTATAAGTAATTAAAGGGCTGCAAAATAGGCTTGAAAGGCACATATTAAACATTGAGAAAAACATGAAATAAAATGACTTTTCGACTTTAAATGCAAGAGAATAGTTTAATATTAATACATCGTGGCCTATATTACTTATTCAGTAGTAGATTAGTTTAAAATATTGTCAATACTCTCTTTTTGACATGAAGTAAAAATAGAATCTTTTCTTTGGCCCATGCAAAGTAAACATCCTATAAGATTGAGAGTAATAGAAAACTATGCATAATCCACCCAAGTCAGTCGGCTCAGAATTGTTTTTTGAGCTCTAGGTCCATCACTGAGCCAGGTACTGAAAATAATCCAAAAAAAAAAAATATTGGCCCATGTTGAAAGGAGAGATTGTTTCCCAGGAAAGAAGCCTCCCTGTAGTCTGTTAGATCTCTATAAGTGTCGGAACTAGGCTTCAAAAAAAAATGTGCACTCTAATTGATCTGCCCTATCACAGATGACATGGGGATGTGTCAATTCTACCAAATTTGAGGACGTTTTAATTAGAATCAAAGTACTGACAACCAATCCATGTTAAAAGCTACTAAAAACCACCTGGTAAACTTAGCGTGCTATGGTTTGAATTCTTTATCTAGTCCTGAACTATCTTTTAATTACAGGATCTCAAATAATCTAATAACTAGTTCTTTCTGGAGAACAGAACATAGGGCTGTGATACAGGGCTGTCTGATAAACACAGCATATACATATAGCTGGTTGCCTTTTCTTTCCTTTGATCTTAGTCCTTTTTTAAAATATTCAAATACGTTTCCTTTTCTAACTTCCAATATGTCCATATGTATGTGTGTGTTTTATGTGTAGAGACGTATACATTAGAAAATTCCAACTCTTTTCTAATAATGGCATTGCTTCCTTTCACTATTTTTCTTGCCATGTCACATTTTAGCCCTTAGCGATGAGGAATCATAACTATGGCTTATTACTAATTAGTATGGAGAAAAGAAGAGAAGGCATTTTTCTGTTCGTATTAAATGCCACATTCAGACTCAAACACAATTATTTAGTCAATGGCAACTCAAAAGTAAAAGTGACAATCTGACCAGACTCTTAGTGTCTATAGGATGGATTATCCTGTCCAGTGAAGGAGAAAGGTTAATAAGCATTGGCCAAGAAAGATAAACATTTGCAACCAATGTGTCTGATAAAAAAAGAGCAGAGCAAGAATAATTTTTCTTTGTTTCGGATACTTTTGTTCTTGAATTTATCTTTTCAGAAGAACTAACCTTAGTCAAAAGAAGCAACCTTTCACTTAGGAATGTTTAAGAGATCCATTGTATAACTATAGTTAATAACAATGTATTGTACACTTGAAAATGGTAAGACAATAGATGGTGTTTTCACCACACACAAAAAAATGAGATGCACATGAATTAATGCATATGTTAATTAGCTCAATTTAGCCATCCCATAGTGTATACATATTTCAAAACATCATGTTGTATACCATAAATACATACAATTATGTTTGTCAGTTTAAACAAAGACAAGAGGAGAAACACTAAAAATAAAACACTAAAAATAAAGGCAATAATAAGTAGAAAAGGCAAAAAGAAAAAGAACTAGCCTTAATATTTACACTGAAGACTCCTACTTTCTCAAAACTATTTAGCATCTGTAAAATTCTTAAGACTGCATTTCTCCCAGTGTCATGTGGCTTACCTGTTTATCAAAAGCTACCCATGATGGTACATCGCTTCCATCTCCTTGAGGATATATGGTACATTTCGGCTTTATCTTTTGCCCCAGAAGTGGTTCTCCACCTATTCCAGGTTTTTCCTCACTCACCAACATCATAACATTGTTGCAAAAGCCCCAATGTTGGGATTTGTGAAACTTCTCCTTTCCCACCTGTGAACACAAGAGATAACATAAAATAGCCAAAGTTAGTCGCGTGTGTGTGTGTGTGTGTGTGTGTGTAATGGAGTCTCGCTCTGTCACCCAGTCTGCAGTGCAGTGGCGCGATCTCAGCTCACTACAACCTCTGCCTCCTGGGTTCAAGTGATTCTCCACCATGCCAGGCTAATTTTTGTATTTGTAGCAGAGACGAGGTTTCACCATGTTGGCCAGGATGGTCTTAATCTCCTGACCTCGTGATGTGCCCACGTCAGCCTCCCAAAGTGCTGGGATTACAGTTGTGAGCCACCGTACCTGGCCCAAAGTTACTCTTTATGACTTTTCTAACCTGGTTTAAAATGTCAACACATTTTCTCACCATGTATTTTCCCCTCACAAAATGCAAATAAAGAGGCAAATAATTATGATCAATCATTATCCATAAAGTTGTGTCACATTCGTAAATTTAATTCATTTTAACCAATTCAAAACATTGAAAATCAGTAAACACAAACCTAATGCTCCATGCTATATAAAACATTTAAAAAATGACTCTTACTGCAAGTAAATATTTAGAACATTAGCTTGCTAATTGGTCTTTCCCATTTGTTTGCCAAGAATGCAAACAGAAAAAAAAAAAAGAGAGAGAAAAAACTGCTCTGCTTCAGAATAAAAAGTGTATGTAACTGTTTTCCACAGAAGTCTAAACATTATTTTCACCAAAACAGAGAACAAAATCTTTCCCTCATTAAAGTAAATATAACAGGAAATTCTTCAGAGCTGACATTCTCCTTTAATTGCAAAACCTTACCTCCCACCCTGGATAGAGAGGAGGAAACAGATACAACTACCAAGGGCTGTTGACAAGGACGTGGCCAACATCAATATTTGTGCACTGCTGGTGGGAAGGTAAAGTAGGACAATCACTCTAAGGAGAGATGTGGAAATATGAGCAAAGAGAGAGGCATATATGTCCTATGACCTAGCCAGTCCACTCCTATACAAGTATCTTGTCCTAGGCAAGAACTACATATCAGACTATTTGTTACAGCATTGTTTGCAAAAGTGAAAAACAGGAAACCATTGAAAGTCTACCCATAGTAAAAAAGATACATCTCTTTATAAAATGGTATATTAATACAGAGTCTAATATTACATGTATCAACACAGACAAATCTAGGTCAGGCGCGGTGGCTCATGCCTGTAATCCCAGCACTTTGGGAGGCTGAAGCGGGAGGATCACCTGAGGTCAGGCGTTCAAGACCAGCCTGGGCAACATGGTAAAACCCTGTCTCTACTAAAAACACAAAAACTGAGCCAGGTATAGTGGTGTGCACCTGTAATCCCAGCTAGTTGGGAGACTGAGGCAAGAGAATCGCTTGAAGCTGGGAGGTGGAGATTGCAGTGAGCCGAGATCACGCCATTGCACTCCAGCCTGGGCAACAAGAGCAAAATTCTGTCTCAAAAACACACACACACACACACACACACACACACACACACACACACACAAATAGACAAATCTGAAAACTGTCAGGCCAAAAATATAGGTAGCTGAAGTACACATAAAAGTTCACAACACATATATAAACCTAGAAAATACTCAAAAAATATAGTAATATTTATGGATAATATATGCATAGAAATAAGCAGCAAATTCAAGATTATGTAATATTCATGATAATAAATGAACACCCATATGCCCCACAGCCCTGCATAACAAATAAACACTTCAGATATAACTGAAGCTTTGTATCAGAGCTCATAGCTCTGCCTCCCTTCTCCAGAGGTAACCAGTATCCTGAATTTGTTTCTTTGATGTTAGCACATCGCCCACTACTGTATATAGCCAGGGCAATAGCGTCTTGTAAAACATGATGCTTTGGCAGGGAAGTCTGATAGGGTCAAAAAGACCTCATTTCCGTTTGTGGTAAAGGCTGCCTGGAAGAATGGGGAAGGCCTGAGCAGCCCTCCCCAGGGGAGTTAGGGCCATAACAGCTGCCCTGGGCAGATAACAGCCCAACTCTAGGGCTGGGGGAGGAAGCTAGATGCAATGGTTAAGATGGTGAGCTGTAGCTGGTTCTGCCCCTTAGGGAATCAATTGTCACTACCTCCACCATTCCCTCCACTCTGTCTCTCTGTCTCTTTCTTTCTCTCTCTCTCTCTCTCTCTCTCTCTCTCTCACACATACACACACACACACACACACACACTTGCTCACACATACAATCAGATTACCACAAGTCAGTCCCAGATCCCCACAGAACAAAGCAAAAGTTGGGTTTGAGAAAATAAGTAGTGGAATAATACAGAATTTTATAATGATATACTGTCTCCTAAAGCAAGTAACTCCGAGTAATCACAAGTCGCCTTGAACTAACAAATGTTTCTTAAGTACTTACAATAGTCCTAGCTTTGTGCCAAATACACAATTTAAAATAGGCATAAGACTCAGCCCCTGCCCTGAAGTAAAACAAACAAACAAAAAAAACCCCCACAATCTTGCAGAGGGAGCAAGATTTAGATATATACAATGATATGGTTTGGATGTTTGTCCTCTCCAAATCTCATGTTGAAATGTGATTCTCAATGTTGGAGGTGGGGCCTGGTGGGAGGTGATTGGAGCATGGGGGCAGATCTCTCATGAATGGTTTCACACCATCCCCTTAGTGATAAATGAGTTGTCACTCAGTTCGTTCACATGAGATCTGGTTGTTTAAAAGAGTCTGGGACCTGCCCCTTCTCTCTCTTGCCCCCACTCTCACCAGGTGATACACTGGCTCTCCCTTTGCCTTCCACCGATTGGAAGCTTTCTGAGACCCTCATCAGAAGCAGATGCCAATACCACACTTCTTGTACAGCCTGTAGAACTATGAGCCAATTAAACCTCTTTTTAAAATAAATTACCCTGTCTCACGTATTTCTTTATAGCAACAGAACAGCCAAATACAGAAAACTAGAAAACAGTATAGCTACCATTTTTGACCACTTACTAGGAGCTGGATGCTTTACTAAGGGTTTATATCTTATTTCACCTTCACAGAACTATTTCATCAGTGTTATTACTGCCATTTTTCCAATGAGGAAACCAAGGCAGAAAGAGGGAGACAAGCCCACCCAATGTTACACAGTAAGCAGTGGAGCCTGCATCTGAACCTAAGGTCATGTGACCCTAAGCTCTGGTAAGTGTATGGCTGACCAGAGTCTCCATAAGAGAGGAGAGGCAAGGATGTTCTGAGCAGGATTACAAGTGATATACTGCAGCTGAGCTGACGGTGCCTAGGGTGAGGGGCAAATCTAATAAAAAGAAAGTCAAGTTCAAGTTTGGAAGGAAGGTGAGTTAGAGTAGAATATATAGGAGGACTATATCATGAAAAGCCTCTCATATAAATATCTTAAAAGTCTCCTTCATCAAAACACTGGAATATTTACTAAGGCCTAATACTGGCCAGGCCCCATTCTAGAGAGTATGGTATAAAGATGAAGTCACAGCCAGCCTTCCTTCCCCTGAGGAGCTTTCTCCACTATTCAAAGTTTTCTCCATGGATCTAGGTTTCCATATTCACATGGAAAAAGCCCTTGCCACTGTTGAAGGCCTCACTCAGCTACCTGTCCCCCAGATTTCCATAATTTGTTCATATGTACCCTCCTCTTTGATCAGACCACATCTTACAGCCTATAAGGTACCTTATGCCTATTAAAGTCATGTCCCTGGTCACGCTCTACCTCTACACAAACCCCTCTCCCCATCAAGGATCAGCTCACATCCCACTACACAGTCATCCCTTTCACAAACATCTGGTGAGCATCCATTGGGTGCTAAGTTGTGAGAGACTTTGGGGACTTGGCTTGGGCAAGTCACAGCTCCCAATCCTAGAATAGAAGCCAGTGACTATGGCTCTGGGTTTGGCACTGGGTTTCATACACATGGCACCAAAAACACAAGCAGCAAAAGGAAAAATAAATTGGACTTCATCAAAATTAAAACTGTCTGTGTGTCAAAGGATGCTATCAAGAGAGTGAAAAAAATCCACAGAATGAAGTCTGGGTGAGGTGGCTCAAGCCTGCATCCCAGCAACACTTTAAGAGGCTGAGCTGGGAGAATCACTTGAGCCCAGGAGTTCAAGACCATCCTGGGAAATATAGTGAGATGTCATTTCTAGAAAAACAGACAAACCAACAAACAAACAAACCCATAGAATGACAGAACATATTTGGAAATCCTATATTATAATGGTCCATTATACAGAATATATAAAGAATTCTTACAACTCAGCAAAAACACACACAATTCAATTTAAAAATGGGCAAAGGACTTGAATAGACATTTCTCCAAGGAAGATATACAAATGGCCAAAAAGCACATGAAAACATCTTCAATGCCATTAGTCATTAGGGATATGTTAATCAAAAGTACAGTGAAACCAGACACAGTGGCTCACACCTATAATCTCAATACATTGGGAGGCTTAGGCAGACAGATCACTTGAGTCCAGGAGTTGGAGATCAGCCTGAGCAACATGGTGAGATCTTGTCTCTACAAAAAAATACAAAAATTAGCCAGGCATGGCAGTGCACACCTATAGTCCCAGCTACTCGGGAGGCTAAGGCAAAAGGATCGCTTGAGCTCATGAGGCTGAGGCTGTAGTGAGCTATGAAGCCATGATCGCACACTGCACTCCAGCCTAGGCAACAGTGTGAGACACTGTCTTAAAAGTAAATACATACATACATATATACATACATACAATGTGATAACACTTCACACTTACTAGGGTGGCTATAATTTTTTTTAAATAGAAACAAGTGTTGGTGAGGATGTGGAGACATTGGAACTCTCACACCTTGCTGGTGGGGATGGCACTAGTATGGCTGCTGTGAAAAACAGTTTGGCAGCTCCTCATTAAGTTAAACAAAGAATCATCATATGATCCAGCAGTTGCATTCCTCAGTATATTCTCAGGAGAATTGAAAACATACATCCACAGAAAGAAACTTACACACAAATATTCATAGAAGCTTTATTTGCAATAGCCAAAAGGTGGAAACGACCCAAATGTCTATCAGCTGATGAATGGTTAAACAAATGTGGTATAACCATACAATGGAATATTATTCTGCCATCAAAGGGAACAAAGTATTGATACATGCTATGTGGATGGACCTTGAAAACGTTATGCTAAGAGAAAAAAGCCAGATAAAAAGGGCCACATATTATATGATTCCATGTATACGAAATACACAAAATAGGTAAACTCAAAGACAAGACAGATTCATGGTTGCCAGGGACTGGGAGGAACAAAGAATGCGGAGTGACTGCTTACTGGGTACAAGGATTCCTTTGAAGCAATGAAAATGTTCTTGAAATAGTGGGGACAGCTACAGAGCATTATGAATGTACCAAATGTCACTGAATTGTATACTTTAAATGGTTAAAATGGTAACTTTTATACTTTGTATATTTTACCACAATTTAAAAAAAAAAACCCAGCCAGCATGAGATTCATACCCCACAAATGAGCTATGTGATAACCAAGCCCAGGGATGGGCAGATTCATGAGGCCCTCCCTGACCACCAGCCCTTCGTCATGTACGTGCACCATAGTATGTGCACATACTCATGTTTGTTTTGGCTCCTCAACTAGATGACACATTTTTTAGACTCTGGGACCGTGGTGTGTATTTCTTCCTTTTTCTACGTCCCCTCACCATCTAACATATTGCTGCAGATACAGGAAGCCCATAACATTTGAGTGGTAGATTCACTGCTTGCCAAATTGAACATTGTGGGTCTGGATCAAATAGGCAACAAGGAGCCATTTGTTTCCCCAGGGACACAGGGACAATACGAGGCAGCACGTCTGAAGACAGATCCACTAAGTGTGAGCAGGGTGGGTTGGAAGAAGGAAGGTCTGAAGGTAAAAGACTTTTTTTTCCTTTTTTTGAAATAGAGTCTCACTCTTGTCACCCAGGCTGGAGTGCAGTGATGTGATCTCGGCCCACTGCAACCTCTGCCTCCCAGGTCCAAGCAATTCTCCTGCCTCAGCCTCCCAAGTAGCTGGGATTACAGGTGCCCACTACCATGCCCAGCTCATTTTTGTAATTTTAGTAGAGACGGGGTTTCACCATGTTGGCCAGACTGATCTCGAACTCCCGGGCTCAAGTAATCCGCCTGCCTCAGCCTCCCAAAGTGCTGGGATTATAGGCATAAGCCACCATGCCCTGCACAAAAGACTTTTAAAGAGGCCACTGCCATGTCTCAACATGAAGATCTTCAACCGATCTTCAACTGTAATTGATTAAGCAAGCCACAGCATGCCAACCCTTGAGCTAAGCGTCCCTGCACACAAACACCCGGGCCACTCTTTCCAGGGATGCCACCCTACCTGGTAATGGAGATGATTACAGAGGACAGACAAGAATGTTCATCTTCTATCCTCTTCCTTTTGATTAAGGTAAGGCTAAGTCTGAATTTGATAGTACTGACTATACCTCCCAAACACTTGTCTATATAAAAGACAGCAGGCCTCAGGCTCATAACTTTTTGTAGGCATCAAATCTAAAAACACTGTTTTGTTTTCATTTCTTTTTTTCTTACCATGGCCTTCCACTTAGATCAAGTGGTGTGGTTTTCGTTTATGGTAAGGACATAAAGTTTCCCTTTTAAGTATGTTTTAGTTTTCCAAAAGTGATTCAATTCACAAAGAGATATTAAGTAAATAATGGATCAGTTGGCATGTAGATACATTTTTTTAAATTCCGAAGGTAGCATGTATGCTTCTAAAGTTTCACAACCTCTGACCCCATCAAACACATGTCACAGGAGTAGATAAGTTTATTTTATGTATGTACATATGTATGTATGTATGTATGTATGTTTATGAGATGGAGTTTCGCTCTGTCACCCAGGCTGGAGTACAGTGGTGTGATCTCGGCTCACTGCAACCTCTGTCTCCTAGATTCAAGCGATTCTCCTGCCTCAGCCTCCCGAGTAGCTGGAATTACAGGCACGCACCACTACGCCTGGCAAATTTTTGTATTTTTAGTAGAGCTGGGGTTTCAGCATGTTAGCAAGGCCTGTCTCAAACTCCCAACCTCAGGTGATCTGCTCACCTCAGCCTCCCAAAAGTGCTGGGATTATAGGCATGAGCCACCGCGCCTGACCTGAAGTAGATAAGTTTAAAGCACCTGGGAGGAGGACAAGAATTAGGAGACAGAGAAAAATAGTGATCCAGGAAGCAATGTGACCCTCAGGACCCGTGTCACATCCACAGTGTTCAGGAGCCTGGAGCAGAACAAGGGAGAAGGCAATGGGATTGGCGGGCAGGCATAACAAAAGGGCTGGGAAGGGTAGACTGAAGGTACCTATAAGGCGCTGGCCAGAAGACAGAGTGAAGTGGTAGGATAAGCCACACAACTAAGCAAACAACAGTGACTGCAGTCAACTTATGATCTCCATACTCACGTGGGCCCTAACTGTCTCTCCTTGCAGTACTGGCTTGCTTGTGTCCCTGGTAAGTCAGTGATCAACAGCATTACCCTCTCCTTTCTATGGCCTCCTTTCAATGGACTCATAAAGACACTCAAGTCTTTCACCTCTTAGAGGAAGAAAAGCCTCCTTCAGCCCTTAGTCTTGCTTTCATTACCATCTTCACTCCCTCCCGTCCTCTATCTTCATGTTTCACAAAACAGTAGTCTGCAGTCACCGAGAGTCCCTTCTCCCCTCCATTCACTCCTGCACTCTGGAGTGTCATTCGATCTCCCCTATTAGGCCTTACCTAGTGTTTGAAAGGTCTAGAGTCCTCTAACTTGAGACATGAGGTTAAGCGTATAAACAGAGGCCAATGCCTTGGAGGTTTAAAGAAGACTGGATTTTGTTTTGAGCTGGGCATAGTAAGGATCACTCTGGCCACAATACAAAGAACTGGGGATATTGCAAGAGTTCAGGCAAGAAATGATAGTGGCCTAGACCAGGGTAACACAAGTAGAGACAGTGGAAGTGATCAAGTTCTGTATATCTTGAAGGTGGAACAAAAAGGATTTACCAATAGATTAGATGTCAGGTGTGGAAAAAGAGATGAGTTGTTAACAACTCCAAGTATTTTGGCCTGAACAACTAGAAGAATGGAGTTTTAGATGCTGGGATGTAGAATGGTGGGAGAGAACTTAAATGAGAATTCTGGAGGTAGGAGGCAGGCACAGGAGTCCAGAATTCTATTTTGGATATGTTACGTTTCAAGATACCACTCAAACAAGCAAGTAGAAATGTGGACTAGCAGGTGGATATAGGAGTCTGAAGTCCAAGCAAAAAGTCAAGGCTGGATGTAAAAATTTGACATACATCAGGTGATGGATGGTATTTAAGGCTACAGTGCTAGAATGAATGATGATAGTGCAGAAAATAAGTCCAAGACCGAGCTTTAAAATATGCCAATGTTATGTGATTAAGGAGATGGGATAGAATTAGCAAACAAGACTAAAAAGGAGTAGCTGGTAAGATGGGAAGAGCACCAGGAGAGTTGAGTATCATGGAAAATACATAAAGAAAGCATTTGAAAGAACGCATGACTCACTGTGTTAAATGCTACTAATAAGTCAAATGAAGATGAGGTTTGAGACTTGACCCCCTGATTTGGCAACACGGAGGTGGCTGGTGACCTTGACAAGAATGGTTTCAGCAGAATCATGGGGACAGAAATAGCTTGTGAACCATATGGCTCTTTGAACAGCTCTAGGTAAGGTATCAAAACTCTTGAGTTTCTAGTATTTATAATTTCCTTAAAATAACCCAAGCTCAGAAAAATGCAAGAAATAAATAAAAGATCATCTAAATGTCATCTCTTAAAGCCTTCTCTGACTGCCAGAGGCAGAACATTCTGTTCCTGTATAGATCTTCTATTAATGTCTGGAAGATTACCCTGTCTTTAACTATTTAGGAACTTGCCCTTTCCCTTCCCCCAACCCCAGCTGTATCACCAGGGCCAGGCCAAGTGCCTACAACACAGAATACCATGTTTTTAAAAAAAAAATAATAGATGTGCCTTTGAAAGGGCAGCAGTGGTGCAGACACAAACAAACAATCTCACAAGCTTCTTCTTGATTCATTAATTAAACAAATAAGCCCCCTTCTATATGCCCATAATTCCTGTATAGCCATCAGTGTACTTAGAACACTATACTATAGTTTTCTGTTTATTTACTTGTATTTCATACTAGAGTTTGTACTTTCTGACAGTAAGGACTATAGGGCCTGGCACATAGTAGGTGTTCAATGATCATCTATTGAACGAATAGAACATAAGCTGTGAATTCTTTTCAAACAATCAGATATTGACAGCTGATCTTTCCCTATTCATGTTACCTGGGTTAGACCCTTTTAAATCTAATAATCAAACATTTGGAATGGAGAGCAGAACCAGGGAGTAATGGGGTCATAAAGGATAGGGCAGGAGATCTGGCATCAGAAGCCTGGCATCCACCTTCCAGCTTTGCGTCTATGGGCCATGTGATGCTGGAGCAGTCACTTTACGTCTCCAGAGACCTCTAGCTTGCCATGTCTAAAGTGAGAATAATACCTGCTTCACGAGACAGTGGTTAGGGCTAAATGAGAGAATCTCTGTGACTGTGCCTGCTTGTTAGCATTTATTATTTTGTTTTCTCAAGAGGAAGGACTTGGTATTAGCTTTTAGAGAGAACTGCGTCAGAGCTCCAGTAAAAAGAGACCAAGTACAGGAGTTCGAGACTAGCCTGGCCAACATGGTGAAACCCTGTCTCTGCTAAAAATACAAAAATTAACCAGGTGTGGTGGCACACACCTGTAGTCCCGGCTACCCAACAGGCTGAGGCAGGAGGATCGCTTGAACTCGGGAGGTGGAGGGTGCAGTAAGCCAAGATCGCACCATTGCACTGCAGCCTGGGTGACAGACTGAGACTCCATCTCAAAATAAAAAGGGACCAAGTATGACTCCCTTACTAACCAACCTAAGAGCTTATATGTTCTCATCCACAAATAGATTTATAGATTTATCTCCACTTTTATGACATTATTGGTCATAATAATATTTACTCCAGGAACATGTATAAATTATCTGATCATCATTCCTGGGTCAAACTTCACTTTTAACACTGTTCCTCTTAATTCCATGGAAGCAGGGCCACAGTCTGTCTTATTTCTTATTCAACATTTAATACAGGGCCTGATCGGTATGAGTCAATAGTTCTTCAACTTAAACTATACCATCTATTTTTAAGATTTATTTTTTGGGTAACCCACTGTAGCGGACCCTATGCAAATAGATCAGGCTATAGGAATTCAAAGGAGTATACTATGGAGTGGTAGATGCCAGAGAAATATTCATGTAGGATTTGAGTCTTAAAGTGAGCCTTGAACCATGCAGTGAATTTGGGCAGAGTAAGAGAAAAGATGCTGAAGCATGTTGAAGGACCAGGACTAGACGCAGCTAGATACAGCAGCATTTCCTACAGTAGTGGGACATAAATGCTGAACAGTTGATATGGAAATCAATCCACAGAGAGCCTTAAATAGCAAAATCAGACACTTAAATGACATCTTATGGGGTATAAGGCTCATTTCTGCTGTTATTTCTAAAGGAGGCTGAAGAGGTGGACTGAAATGAAAGCACCCTCCACAAGGCTAGCCTTCCCTTCCTGGTCACCACCACAGCTGCACGAGGAAGATAAGGGGCTGGAAAACACAAGGGCAGAAGAGAGATGCCTGAAACTGCCTTTGCAAAAATTATGGCAGTAAAAGAAATGGTACCTAACCGACTCCATCATGCTTCTAACCTCCAACCTATTCATTCCTGGGCATAGGCCAAACTAACTTTGGGAGGAATTTATAGTTTAAATTTGAAACAAAGATGATAACAGCCCCTCCCTGAAACAAACCCCCCCTTCCTTGCTGGGGGACTGGATTGCCTTTGTAAAACTAATAAATTAGTCACAAGATGAGAAATTATGGCTTAGGAGTCACGCAGCCAGAGGCCACAAGATTCCTAACCTCCCCAACTTCTCCCATAGATAACATTACTATTATAAAACCTAAGACTGGTATTCAAGATATTTTTCAGCCCCTTCATTCTGATGGATCAGCTGGCACCACCCGGACAGGTAAACTGGCTCATCTGGTCTATAGCCCCCATCCAGGAATTGACTCAGTCAGCGCAAGAGGGCAGCTTCAACTCCCTATGATTTTATCTCTGAACCAACCAATCAGTGTTCCCCATTCCCTAGGCCCCTGCCTGCCAAACTATCTCTTAAAAACGTCTGTCTCCAAATTTTCAGGGAGACTAATTTGAGCAATAAAACTCTGGTCTCCCATTTAGCTGGCTCTGAGTGTATGAAACTTTAATGTAATTCCTCCATCTTGATAAATCGGCCGTTATCTGGGCAGCGGGTAAGAAGAGCCCATTGGGCAGCTACATGCTTGCTGCTTTGAGGGGGCAGCAGCCACTGCACACCCGACACCACCACCACCCCCGCATACACACACACACACATACACATACACACACACACACACACACACACACACACACACACACACACAATTGCTACAAACTCTTACCAGCACATCTTTGTCCAGCTATAATAGTAACAATAACTAAGAATATCATATGACAGGGCCCTTTAATTTTAAACATTAAAACCCACCAAGGTCAACAGAGTTGTGTGGAAGCATGTGGGGCCCATAAAATCCACTGATGCTATAAAAATTGAAGAGAAACCAAAATATATCAAAGTCAGAATGCAGTTCATTCAACCAAGTTGCTACTAAATTTATGAGCAAATTCTCTACTCAAAGAGTATTAGCCAGATACTTGTTAAATATTTCCAATTCTCTTGCTAAATAAAATAAAATCAGTCACACCTAATTATATGTTTTTAGCATGAAAGGAACTATTATTAAAACATCTCCAAAACTCTTGACTTGTGAGTTGTGAATTCACACAAACTCAAAACAACAACACACACACTTTTTTTAAGTTCAGTGATGCCAACTGCTATTGCTACTCTAATGGACGTAGCATACAAAACTCCATTTTTGCACGATTAGAGTACTAACTTGAAATTTCAATTCAGAATTCTATACCTTAGAAACAAAGATGTTGAGAATTTGTTTGATATGATATAACAGTCCATAGGGCACTTGTTTAAAATATTTGCCCCCTGACACATACACACACCCTACAAACATACACAAGCTTGAGATTTGCCATTATAGCCTCTTAAGATGGCCTGGCAACTTTTCCTTTGCTATAGTGACTGTAAATTGGTACTCAGTCTCAATTCAAGGAAATTAGCAAGTGTCTTAGCAAATGATAAAGTTAGGATCATAACTACTTCTAGATCAGTGCTCCTTGGCATCTCAACTCCCTAACTCCCATTCCACCACTGTTGGAAAGGTGGCAGCCCAATCCAGACTCTCTGCTTCATATCAAATTAAAAGCTAATACCAGCACCCCTATTTCATTGCTAAAAATTGGAATGGCAATTTTAGCATATGCGTAGGTTAATTAATCAATTAGTTATCAAGGCCGCTACAGAAACCGTAAAGTTAATCCAAACTGAGAAGCTGGCTATAGTCATCTACATCGGGAGCTGTTGATCTGTTTGCAATCTCTATTTCAGAACTCCAGCACAGCAGTCTCTTGTTTCTTTCTAGGCTACACTCAAAAGCCCAGATGCTCGACAACCACAAGGCAAAGGCAGGAAGAATGAGGTGCTTGCTAAGAATGTGACAGCTTACTAGGACCACGATGAGCTAGATAAGCAGATATAAATGTCATTTCTGTTGCCATGACAGCTAACAATTGTAGCACTGTTCTAAGCACTTAAGAAACATTAAACTCTCTCTTTTTTTTTTTTTTTAATTGAGACAGGGTCTTGCTCTGTCACCCAGGCTGGAGTGCAGTGGCACAATCACAGTTCACTGCGGCCTTGACCTCCTGGGCTCAAGCTGTCCTCCCGCCTCAGTCTGCTGAGTAGCTTGGGACTACAGGTTCACACTACCACACCCTGCTAAGTTCTGTATTTTTTGTAAAGATGAGGTTTCACCATGTTGCCCAGACTGGTCTCGAACTCCTGGGCTCAAGTGATCTGCTCACCTCAGCCTCCTAAAGTGCTGGGATTACAGGTGTGACCCACAATGCCTGGTCACATTAAATTCTCTTAATCAATGGGGGTATTAAAGGCTGGAAACAGGAAGGAGAGGAGGTGGAGAGAGGCTGGTTAACAGATAAAAAATTACAGTAGATAGATGAAATGAGTGCTAGTGTTCTGTAGCTCTGTAGGGTGAATATGGTTAACTATAATTTATTACATATTTTCAAAAATCTAGAAGAGAAGATTTTGAATCTTCCCAAAACAAAGAAATGATAAATATTTGAGGTGATAAATATGCTTGATTTGCTCATTACACATTGTATACAGATATGGAAATACCGCTCTATATCTCATATATATGTACAATAAAAAAGGGAAAACCCAATGGAAAAATGGGCAATGGATTTGAAAAGACACTTAACAGAAAAAGTGGAAATAGCAAATAAACATACTAAAATATAGTTAATCGCATTAATAAATGAGACATGCACATTTTTTAAATGCTCTTAATCCTCAGAGAGAAAATCTCTAACTATATTCTGTCATCTTCCCCATTTTATACATGAGGAGTCTTTTTTTTTTTTTTTTTTTTTTTTGTTTTTTTTGGATCCAGGGTCTCACTCTGTAGCTCAGGCCAGAGTGCTGCAGTGGTGCAATCATGACTCGCTGCGGCCTTGACCTCCTGGGCTCAAGCAATCCTCCCACCTCAGCCTCCTGAATAGCTGGGACTTCAGGTGTATGCCACCACACCTGGCTAATTTTTGTATTTTTTTCAGACACGGGGTTTCACCATGTTGCCTAGGCTGGCCTCAAACTCCTGGGCTCAAGTGATCTGCCAACCTCAGCCTCCCAAAGTGCTAGGATTATAGTCACTGCGCCCAGCCTAGATGGGGATTCTGAGAGACAGAGTTTTAGTCATTTGCTCAGAGTCACTCAACTAGTATAAGTAGTGAATCCAGGATGCAAACCCAACACCTGAGCCCTTAAGCATTAGGCCTAATATTCTTTGTGCTTTTTTTGAGAAAAGTAATAGATGTCTCCTTGTTTAAGTCATCAGAATTGAATTGTTACTTTTGCTTTTGGCAAATATAATAGCAAGAACATCCACCATGATCCGGAAGGGAGGAAATAGACCAGATAATTGGATCTAGACTCAATCCCTTAAAAGCTGGGGAAGTATTAAAAGAGAGTGCTGTAGCAATCCCTCTACAGTCACCAGCAGTTACTGGAAATTTGGGAACTGAAGAGAGACAGTTAATATTTAATATTTTGATAAACATTAACAAAACTTATTTTTCTATTTTTTGAGGTTAATAGAAAATTTGATATAGAATTATCTAAAACTACCATTCTTAGATATTTCTGCCTGATCAGGTTCTGGACTAATTTGCTTCTATTCTGTGAATAGTGTAGGGATTTTTTCCTCCTTCATCTAATATTTATTTTAAAAATTCATTTTATCTTTTCTTCTTTTCTGTACTTCTATGGAGAAGAAAAAGTCATTCAGCAGATACTGTGAGCCTCCCAAAGAAAATAACAAAATTGCCTCAGGTATAGTGGGATCTGAGAGTGTAAGACTATAAGAGCATGAAAGCTATCATTATTTATTAATTAAGCTAAATCACTCAAAAACTAACCCCAAATGTGCAAATTAAAAAAGCACGTCAAAGAAAGCCTCAAACATTTTCGAGCTAATTTTCCTTTCTTTCCAAAACTAACTTGAAAAAGTGTTGTGCTCATGATTCTTAGCCACCAACTCGATATAACAATAAGATTGATTTTATATATTTAATAATATATTTAAATCAGTAGAGAGTGAAAAACAAAATTTAAATCGATAAGATCTAGAGATGTGCAGAATCTTTCTCGCAAGGCTCTGATATTTTTTCTCTAAATAATTCAACTCAAGACACCAATCAATAAAGAATTCTAAAGATTTTCCCCAAAGTAAATTGAAAACACTGGCTCATTACAGCTGATTCATACAGACATTCCCAAATTTCTTTTCCCTTGCAAGTCTTCATTTAAAAACTCCAGAAAAAGCTAAATGCTTCCACTTGTTTCCTCAGCCTCTTTTTCAGGAATCTGTTTTGGAATTCTGTGAAGGATTTTTGCTCTCTTGAGCCAAGGGACAGATGCAGATCACCTTGCCCTCACTTACCTCTTCTCTTGAAATGTATACATGATCCCTGGAGCTGTGGCAGCCACCTTGGGATCATGGGCAGGACTGCAGAAATGTTGGCTGAGACAAAGTTAAGCCTCTAAATATGTGCCAGCAGCCAACTACCTTGGAGGCAAGAGAATAGGGTCTGGAGGCAGGAAACCTAAAGCCAATTCATGCTGACTTCTGGAACTAAATCAAAAGGAAAACCACAACTTTCCACCCCTAAGTAACAAAAGGACTGGAGGTAGGCCACTCCCTTTGCAATCCCACCCCAACCTTTTTCTGCATGGCAGATGAAAAATCAAAAGTATCTCTGATTGGTTGCAGAGAGTTACACTCTGCATTTTTTGCATGTAACTATATAACTTCACTTTAGCCTCTGATTGTTTGTTTCTCACAACCAATCAGATACTTGCATAGGGTATAACCTTTGTAACCTCATTGCAGCCTCTGATTGGTTGCTTTATGCAACCAATCAAACTGATTGCAGGCCACTATTACTTGATAGGGTCTACATCCAGTAACCAATGGGAAACCTCTAGAGGGTATTTCAACCCCAGAAAATTCTGTAAAGGGGCTCTTGAGCCCCTATGCTCCACCTGGTCCACACTGTACTTTCATTTTCAATAAATCTCTACTTTTGCTGCTTCATTCTTTCCTTGCTTTGTTTGTGCATTTTGTCCAATTCTTTGTTCAAGATGCCAAGAACCTGGACACCCTCCACTGGTAACACTTCCAGACTTCCTGCTTAGTGAAAAAAAAAAAAAAAAAATCCCTGCTTGTTTAAACCACTATTGGTCAGGTATTCCATTACTTGCAAGAGAAAGCATTACAAACCAATGCATGAAGTCTCTAAAAGCTATCTTTTTTTTTTTTTAGCAGAAAAAGATTAAACAATCTAAAGAGAAATTTTCTTTATATATAAGGAAAAATTAAAAAAAGACAAATAACCTTGACAAACAAAAATAAAATGGGAGGAATCACTGAACCTGATATTAAGGTTTACTATACAGCTATAGTAATAAAAACTGTGTGGCAATGGCACAGGGATAGACACAATGATCAATGAAACAGACAACTCAAAGGCAACCCACACAAATATGCTCAAATGGTTTTGTAAAGATTCAAAAGCAATTCAATGGAAGGATAGCCTTTACAACAGATGGTGCTTGAGCAACCGGACATCCATAGGCCAAAAAAGTTCATCACAACCTAGATCTCACAACTTATATAAAAATTAACTTAAAAGCCTTTTAAATTAATTAGGCTTTTAAGTTTTAACAGGCTTTTTTAATTTTTTTTTTTTGAGACAGGGTCAAACACTGTCCCCCAGAATGGAATACAGTAGTGTGACCACAGCTCACTGCAGCCTCCACCTCTTAGGCCTAAGCCATCCTCCCATCTCAGCCTCCCAAGTAGTTGGGACCACAGGTGCACAACACCACACCAAGCTTTTTTGTATTATTATTTTTGTAGAGTCAAAGTCTCCTTATGTTGCCGAGGCTGGTCTTAAACTCCTGGCCTCAAGCAATCCTTCCACCTCAGCCTTCCAAAATGCTGGGCTTATAGACATGAGCCATCATGCCCAGCAGATCACAGACTTAAATATAAAATGCAAAACTAAATAAATAAATCCTTTAGGGAAAAAAGCAACAACAGCAGCACAGGAGGCCAGGCGCAGTGGCTCACAACTATAATCTTAGCACTGTGGGAGGCTGAAGCAGGTGAATCTCTTGAGCGCAGGAGTTTGAGACAAGCCTAGGCAACACGGTGAAACCCTGTCTCGACAAAAACATACCAAAAAAAAAAAATTATAGCCTAGCATGGTGGTGCACACCTGTTGTCTCAGCAATTGGGGGGTTGAGGCAGAAGGACTGCTTGAACCTGGGAGGTTGAAGCTGCAGTGAGCCAAGATTATGCCACTGCATTCCAGCTTGGGCAACAAAATGAGACCCTGTCTCAAAATAAACTACCACAGGAGACAATCTTCATGATACAGGGCTAGGCAGAGAGTCCTTAAACTTGACACCAAAAGCATAACTCATAAAAGAAAAATGTGATAGATTAGGCCTTATCAAAATTAGAAACTTTGGCTCTACAAAAAACACTGTTAACAGGATGAAAAGATAAGCCATAGACTGGGAGGAAATATGTGCACACCACATCTCAAAGAACTAGTATCCAGAATGCATAAAGAATTCTCAAAACAGTGAAAAAAAAAAAAAAAAAAACAAGGCTGGACACAGTGGTTCTTCCCTGTAATCCCAACTACTTGGGAGGCTCAGGCATGAGAGTCACTTAAACCTGAGAGGCAGAGGTTCCTGTAAGCCAAGATCATGCCACTGTACTCTAGCCTGGGCAACAAAGTGAGACTCTGCCAAAAAAAAAAAAAAAAAAAAATTAAAAAAAAAAAACAGTAAAAAACAATCCAGTTAGAAATGAGCAAAATACATAAACAGACATTTCACTTAGGTGGATATACAGATTACAAATAAGCACATGAAAAGATATTCAGGAGAGAGATCCAAGATGGCCATTTAGCAGTAGCTCAGGATTGCAGCTCCCAGTGAAGGCGCAGGGGGACACCAGACTTTGAGACGAATTTTCGTTGCCCACGGTCCAGGAGATTCCCAGCGGAGGAGCCCCACGGACCTCCAGCGTGACTCTTTTGGCCCGCGTGGCTGATTTGCCAGCATCCATGCACGGCGGTTCTCAGTGTGGAGTATGTGGGACTGGGTACCCTTTTGGTTGGTGTTTGGAGCTCCAGGAAGGCAGAGTCGCCCATTCAGCTGATTGAAAGGGGGACTGAAGCAGGGAGCCAGACCAGGAGATTCCCGGGCAGAAAAGCACCACGAATCTCAGGGCCGCTGTTTCGGCCAGCGTGGTTGCCGCATAGGAAATTGCATAGATCCAGGCACCTTTTCAGAGGGCGACTGGGGCACCTGGGAGAGAATCGACCATTCAATTAGGAAAAGAAAAAAAGGGGGCTCTGAGGCAGGGAGCCAGGTGATCGGGCTCGGCTGGTCCCACCCCACAAAAAACAGCAATTGGAAATGCTGATGGTTGAGAGTTTCACAGCAAATACAGCTGAACCCGGGAAGGTCCAGCTCTGTGGGGGAGGGGCATCCACTGAAGGAAAACAAAGAAACAGAAATAACATCATCACCAACAAGTTGGACGTCCACTCAGAGACCCAATCCGAAAGTCAGCAATTACAAAGATGACAGGTGGATAAATCCACAAAGATGGGAAGAAACCAGCGCAAAAAGGCTGAAAACATGTGAAATCAGAATGCCTCTCCTCCTTCAGGGGATCACAGCTCCTCATCAGCAAGGGAACAAGGCCTGATGGAGAATGAGTGTGATGAATTGTCAGAATCAGGCTTCAGAAGGTAGATAATAAGAAAATTCTGTGAGCTAAAAGAACAAGTTCTAATGCAATGCAAAGAAACTAAGAACTTTGAAAAAAGGTTTGACGAAATGCTAACGAGAATAGACAATTTAGAGAGGATTATAAGTGAATTAATGGAGTTGAAAAACACAATACAAGAACTTCGCAAAGTATGCACAAGTTTTAACAGTCAAATTGACCAAGCAGAAGAAAGGATATCAGAGGTCGAGGACCAACTCAATGAAATAAAACGAGAAGACAAGATTAGAGAAAAAAGGGTAAAAAGGAATGAGCAAAGTCTCCAAGAAATATGGGACTATGTGAAAAGACCTAATCTACGTTTGATAGGTGTACCTGAATGTAACGAAGAGAACGAATCCAAGCTGGAAAATATTCTTCAGGATATTATTCAGGAAAACTTTCCCAACCTAGCAAGGCAGGACAATATTCAACTCCAGGTAATACAGAGAACACCACAAAGATATTCCTCATGAAGAGCAACCCCAAGGCACATAATCGTCAGATTCACCAGGGTTGAAATGAAGGAGGAACTGCTAAGGGCAGCGAGAGAGAATGGTCAGGTTACCCACAAAGGGAAGCCTATCAGACTCACAGCAGATCTCTCAGCAGAAACCCTACAAGCCAGAAGAGAGTGGGGGCCAATATTCAACATCCTTAAAGAAAAGAACTTTCAACCCAGAATTTCATATCCAGCCAAACTAAGCTTCATAAGCGAAGGAAAAATAAAATCTTTTGTGAACAAGCAAGTACTCAGAGATTTCATCACCACCAGGCCTGCTTTACAAGAGCTTCTGAAAGAAGCACTACACATAGCAAGGAACAACCAGTAACAGCCATTCCAAAAATATACCAAAAGGTTAAGCGCATCAACATAATGAAGAATCTACATCAACTAATGGGCAAAACAGCCAGCTAGCATTAAATGGCAGTATTAAACTCACATATATTAATATTAATCCTAAATGTAAATGGACTAAATGCCCCAATCAAAAGACACAGACTGGCAAATTGGATAAAAAGCCAAAACCCATCGGTATGCTGCATCCAGACCCATCTCACATGCAAGGATACACAAAGACTCAAAACAAAGGGATGGAGGAAGATTTACCAACCCAATGGAGAGCAAAAATAAATAAATAAATAAAAAGCAGGAGTTGCAATTCTCGCCTCTGATAAAATAGACTTTAAAGCAACAAAGATCAAAAGAGACAAAGAAGGACATTACATAATGGTAAAAGGATCAATGCAACAAGAAGAGCTAACGATCCTAAATATGTATGCACCCAATACAGGAGCACCCAGATACATAACGCAAGTTCTTAATGACTTATAAAGAGACTTAGACTCCCACACAATAATAGTGGGAGACTTAACATCACATTGTCAATATTAGACAGATCAACGAGGCAGAAAATTAACAAGGATATTCAGGACTTGAACTCAGACCTGGAACAAGTAAACTTAATAAACATTTACAGAACTCTCCACCCCAAATCCACAAAACATACATTCTTCTCAGCACCGCATCACACCTACTCTAAAAGTGACTACATAACTGGGAGTAAATCATGCCTTGGTAATTGCATAGCATTTCACAGGTTTAAATGAAATATTGGTTGGCTGCTTGTTTATTATTTTCCTCCCTTATTCCTTCCTGTCTCCATGGTTAAACACAATTATTGGCATAAAAGAGGTTTTTAATACCCATTTTTAGACGGCATTCTAGCCTGGGTAATAAAGCAAGACTCTCGTTCCCTCTCCCTCTTTCTCTTCCTTATTCTTTCTTTCATTCTTTTTTTTTCTCTTTCTTTCTTTCTTCCCCCACCCAAAAAAAGAAAAGATATTCAATTGATTAACCATCAGAGAAATGCCAATTAAACCCATAATGAGACATCACTACATACCTATCAGACAGCTAAAATAAAAATAGTGACAAACCTAAATGCTGACCAGGGCGCAAAAAAACTAGGTCACTCATATATTGTTGTTGGGAATGTAAAATGGTAATTTGCTCTCAAAAATAGTTTGATAGTCTTTTTATAAAATTAAACATGTAAGTATCACATAACATGCAATTGCACTCTTGGTCCCTTATCCTAGAGAAATGAAAATATATGCTCACACAAAAACCTATACATACATGTTCACAGCATTTTTATTCATAATAGCTAAAAACTAGAAATAGTCCCAATGACCTTCAAAAGGCAAATGTAAAGAAACTGTGATACATACATGAACTACTACTCAGTAGTAAAAGTGAATGAACAGTTGATACACACAACAACCTCGGTAAATCCCCAGAGACTTACACCAAGTGGAAAAAACAAATTCCAAAAGGTCATACTTTATGATTCCATTCACGTAACATTTTGAAATATCAAAATTTTAGAAATGGAAAACAGATTCATTGTTGCCAGGGGTTAGGAATGGTAGGGTCCAGGGAGTTGGTGGAAGGGAGGGAGGTGTGGTTATAAAAAGGCAACGTAAGGAATCCCTGTGGTGATAAAACTCTTCTGTACCTTTACTGTGGTTGTAGCCACAAAAACCTATGCATGTGATGAAATGTATAGACTAAATACACACATACTAACATACAAATGAATTCAAGTAAAGCTGGGAAAATCTGAATGAGATCAGTTGAGTATATCAACGTCAAGATACTGATTGTGATATTATACTACAGCTTTGAAAAATGAGCTGGGCACAGTGGCTCACACCTGTAATCTCAACACTTCCAGGGGCCGAGGCAGACAGATCACTTGAGCCCAAGAGTTCGAGACCAGCCTGGGCAACATAGCAAGACCCTCCCCCCAACTCTAGAAAAGATAATTTTTAAAAGTTAGCCAGACATGGTGGTGTGCACCTGCAGTCCCGGCTACTCAAGGGGCTGAGGCAGGAGGATCAATTAATCCAGGGAGGTCGAGGGTGCAGTGAACTATGATTATGCCACTGCACTCCAGCCTGGGTGACAGAGCAAGACCCTATCTTAAAAACAAAAAGAAAAGAAAAGAAAATTGTTACCACTGGGGCAAATGGGATGAGGGGTAAACAGGACCTCTCTGTATTCTTTCTTAAGTGAATCTACATGTATGTTCATTTACAATGATCTCAATAAAAACTTCAATTTAAAACAAAGGAAAGAGAAGGTCCACTTTCCTTGGTCACTAGGAGAGTCTTTACTCACGTGCCTTTTATAAAGTTTAGATCTGAAAAGAGCTCAGCAACAAATGACTAAACTCTAACCGAAATGATATGGAAATAGACCTGTAAATGATTAAATAAACATCTCTGCTTGAATCTGACAGAACAGTAATTTTCAATTACCAAATTCATGTGAAGAAGGAAAGGTAGTCTAAATTACAGGCAAACCATGCAACTGACCTAATCCTTCCAATCCCCAAAAAAAAACATAGTGGTTTTGACCATTCCCTCCTTTGGGATGTCAAACACATCATTAGGAAAGCAAAGAGTTTGTTTAGTCTTTAGCTGGTCAAGCTGGTCACTTTGCCACACCGGAGTTGCCAGGTAGAATTTGAGCACCCAGGGGACTGGGTAACAGGGGTGTAAAAATGCCCACGTCTCAATTCCCTTTGCTTTAGGGAATTCCCCCCTCTGCAAGAAGTTGGCTCTGCCCTTTCTGCAACTGCAGACACAGAATAAACTCCCCCCAGGAAATAGCCTAAGAAATCCCTTTACATTTGTACCATTAGCATAGCTGGAATCCCACTGTGGGGAGAATGGTCTCCTTAGAAGTCCTGACTGATGAATATGCATAGACAAACCTGCCGCTTCCAGGAAAACCCAAACTGGATGCCAATGAGAGAGAGAAAAATACCCCTCAGCATGGCACAAGAGGCCACAGAGGGGCTTTGAGTCACAATTTAGATAAGGACATCTTCATGCTGCCCTGGCTGCTTTGTATAAACCGTGTATCCTGAGAAGCTTATCTCCTATTTAAGCCACAAAAGCAAATGACTTTCTTCCTCCTTTATATTCACTATTGCTAAAATAAGAGCTATTTTGTTCCACAGCAGCAGCGGAAGACATAAGCAGGAAACTAATTCCAGAGATAATTCCCCCAAACTGTGTTTATTCCCATCTATGTTTTAATCATGGCTGCTGCAGGTAGAGGCAGCAACAGGCAATCACCTATTAAGGACTGGCTTTGTGTAAGGAAGGCACTGAGAACATGAAGGGCAACCCAAAGAGCTACGAATCACAGTTTCTTTGTCAGCTGAGGACTGCCACGATCACACATAAGGAACACAAAACACAACACAGGAAATAAGGCAGTAAATGGGCAATATGAGCATGCAAGGTTAGGTACACAGATGGTTCTTGCTGAGAAGATCGGGGAAGGCTTTAATGAGGAGGGGGATTAGAGCCAAGTTTTGAGGGAAGGTCAGGATCTAGATGGGAAGAGGCAGAAGGATGCCACTGAGGGAATAAGACCTTTTGGGTAAATGGGGAATCTTTTGGAAATCCTAACTTGGGAAAAGGTCAACACAGGTACTTAAACTATATCAGGAGGCTGTGTTCAAAGTATCCGTTAGCTGTTCAGCCACATTCCAATACTGCTGGCAAGTTCAACAGAAACTAGGAAGAAACCACCAGGAGAGATTAGGTGACTCGTGGTCACAAGGCCCTCCCTACACAGGACTAAAGGGCACACATTCAGCAACTCAGAGGAGAGATTAGGTGACTCATGGTCACAAGCCCTCTCCCCAGACGGGACTAGGGGACAGACACTCCGCAACTCAAAATTACTTGCGGGTATAAGCCCAGGCAGCCCTGGCCAGCAATGGCAACCCTCTTGGGCTCCCTTCCACCCTTCCATGCTGTGGAAGCTTTTACTTTCGCTTGCTCAATAAACGGCATTGCTGCTCACTATCTAGGTCCGCAAATGCTTGTTTGGAGCTGGAACACTCACTGCGGGGTTAAGGCTCTCTGTTCGATTCTTTGAGCAAAGGAAGCCAAGAACCGGAGCCTGGAGCCCAAGCTGCAAATCCGGTTACACTGCTATCAGGCAAGGGGACAAATAAACTAATAATTTAGTGGAAAAGTCCAAAATACACCCAAAGGACAAAGTGTGAACATGCTGGATTAACTGGAGAATTAGGCTTATTTTCCATTATCGAAAAGAAGATAGTTTAGGAAGAACAGTATTCTCGGAATCTTTTACAGTGATGACATACTCATATGTTACTTGTATAATTTTAAAACACAAAGAAATTGTAATAAAAGAGATACTACTAAGTCTGACAATACCAGACTCACAGGTATTGTCTGTGGCTGGTATGGCAGACAAAGTTTGTTGGCCATTATTATTATTATTATATATTTTTTTTTTCTGAGACGGCGTCTCGCCATGTCGCTGAGGCTGGCGTGCAATGGCGCAATCTTGGCTCACTGCAACCTCTGCCTCCCGGGTTCCAGCAATTCTCCGGCCTCAGCCTCCCGAGTAGCTAGGATTACAGGTACATACCACCATGCCCAGCTAACATTTTTTTATCATTAGTAGAGACAGGGTTTCATCATGTTGGTCAGGCTGGTCTCGAACTCTTGACCTCATGATCTGCCTGCCTCGGCCTCCCAAAGTGCTGAGATTACAGGCATGAGCCACTGCACCTGGCCTGTTGGCCATTATTAATAGCACTACTGAGCCTTCTTTTCCTTTTCCCACCTCCAAAAGTAGATGGTGAAAAAAAATCAAGATAATTTCCCAGCATTCCTTATAGCAAGGGATGGTCATGTACACCAATTTTAGCAAGTAAGATGGAAGGAGGGAATCTGCTGGGGGGCTCCAGAAAAACATTTTGTTTTCTGATATAAGAAGAGCTGTTTTCCCTCCCTCTCCTTCCTGCTTGTCTTGAACATGTTTACATGTAGTTGTGATGACTGGAACTGAGCCAACTATTTTGCCACTATGAGGTCACAAGCTAAAGAAAGAAAAGCCAACATTCTGAAGATGGCACAATGCAGAGATAAAAAGAGCCTGAGTTCTTTGACATTCATCAGTTACTGCCTAAACCTGAAACTGTCACACCTCTAAAGTTCTTATGATATGAGAAAATTAATTTGGCTTAAACCATCGTTAGGTATTCTGTAACTTATTTTATTTTTAGAGACAGAGTCTTGCTCTTGTTGCCCAGGCTGGAGTGCAATGGCACGATCTCGGCCCACTGCAACCTCTACCTCCTGGCTTCAAGGGATTCTCCTGCCTCAGTCTCCTGAATAGCTGGGACTAAAGGCACATGCCACCATGCCCGGCTAATTTTTGTATTTTTAGTAGAGACAGGGTTTCACCATGTTGGCCAAGCTGGTCTCAAACTCCTGATCTCAGGTGATCCACCCGCCTGGGCCTCCCACAGTGCTGGGATTATAGGCGTGAGCCACCACACCCGGCCACTGTGACTTATACTCAAATGTACCCTAGGTGACAGAGCTATGAAGTTCAGTACAGAATGCACAGTGACCAAAATTAGGTGTTTGAATCCTGCATAGGCAAAGAGACTCTAATTTCTGAACTACAAATGAACATTTTGGAATAGCAACGGAATATGTTATTTCCACAGTATGGATGGCAGCTTCAGTAAGAGGCCCAATCTGAAATAATGTAATTTCAAGGATATTTTAATAGTCACTGGGAACAAATTGACAGAAATCTTTAAAGCAAAACTATCCTGTGATCTGGCATAGTAGACATCAATTGGTTTGTTTGCCCAGCAATCCCATACAACTAAAACTGGATTATTCGTCTTTTTATTATTGAGTTATGAGAGTTCTTTTTTTTTTTTTTTTTTTTTTTTATTTTTTTTTTTTGAGACGGAGTTTCACTCATGTTACCCAGGCTGGAGTGCAATGGCGCGATCTCGGCTCACCGCAACCTCCGCCTCCTGGGTTCAGGCAATTCTCCTGCCTCAGCCTCCTGAGTAGCTGGGATTACAGGCACGCACCACCATGCCCAGCTAATTTTTTGTATTTTTTTTTTTTTTAGTAGAGACGGGGTTTCACCATGTTGACCAGGATGGTCTCGATCTCTTGACCTCGTGATCCACCCACCTCGGCCTCCCAACGTGCTGGGATTACAGGCTTGAGCCACCGCGCCCGGCCTTTGAGAGTTCTTTATATATTCTGAATCTAGTCCCTTATCAGATAATATGCTTTATAAATATTTCCTCCCATACTGTGGTCTGCATTTTCACTTTTTTGATAGTGTCTTTTGAAGCACACTTTGGCTATTTATTGCAACATTATTCGATAATAACAAGACTGGAAATAATATAGCTGTACATCAAAATCGGATGGGTTGAATAAACCATTGTTAAGTCTACACAATGGAGTACTATGTAACTGCAAAAAGAAATGAGGAAGAGCCTCATATACCACTATGAAGTGATATCCAAGATATATTGTTAAAATGAAAAAAGGAAGGTTCAAGAGAACGTATAGAGTATGCTACTACTTATTTAATAAAAGGGGAACATGTGAATATATTTAACAATTTACTGTTTTAAAAATCTAGAAAAAAAAAAAAAGAAAGAAGAGAAGGAGGAAGAGAAAGAGGATAACCCCAAACTAAATAGAGTTTTTTTTTTTTTTAAGTTATTATGGAGAGAGGGAGAGAATAAGATTGAAGAGACAGGGAAAAAAGCTAGACCTCTCTGAAAGTAACTTACTTTGCAAATTTGACTTTGAAACCATACAAATACTTTTTTAAAGTTCAGAATCAAAAACACCATGAAACAAATGAACCTAACTGGACACTGAATTGGTGATTTAACCATATTGACAGCAATAATTTAAATGAAATTAAAACCAAGTAATTTGACAGTACGTTCCCGGTGGGATATACACTCACAACAGAAATAGCTACAAAGAAATCTTAAACTATTTTCAAAACTCAAATTGTTAATAATAATTATTAATACAAAATTATTATATGGTTGTACATTTTTATTTATGTTAGGATAAGTAATTAAGTTAATGTACTTATGAAGCAAGATTTCATGTAAATATATAAAATCAAAGAAGTTAAATAAAAACCCATACTCCTTAATTTGCATTGGAAATAATAGTTTTTGAACTCATGTTATATTTTATCCTTAAATATATGTACATATTTTTTAGCCTTGCTTTAAGAGAATAAAAATTCAAGCCATAGACTGGAACTAAATATTTACAGATTGTACATTCAATAATGGACTTGCATCCAACTTGTATCCAGAATATATTAAAAATTACCTTCAAAACTCAGCGGTAAGGAAATACCACAATTAAAAATGAGTAGAAGGCATTTCACCAAAGGGGATATACAGATGGCAAATAAGCACATAAAAAGATGTTCAACATCGTAGCCATTAGGGAAATAAAAATGAAAATCAAGAGGAGATACCAAGCTGAGCAGAGTAATCCCAGCACAGGCCTGTAATCCCAGCACTTGGGGAGGACAAGGTGGGTGGATCACCTGAGGTCAGGAGGAGTTCAAGACCAGCCTGGCCAACATGGTAAAACCCTGTCTCTACCAAAAATACAAAAATTAGATAGGCATGGTAGCACATGCCTGTAATCCCAGCTACTCTGGAGACTAAGGCAGAAGAATCACTTGAACCCGGAAAGCAGAGGTTGCAGTGAGCCAAGAACTCTCCACTGTACTCCAGCCTGGGTGACAGAGAGAGATTCTGTTTCAAAAAAAAAAAAAAAAAATAAGAGAGAAAAGAGGAAATACCACTATATACCTATTAAAATGGCTAAAATCCAAAACACTGACAATACCAATTGCTCACAAGGATTTGTAATAACAGAAATTCTCAATCATTGCTGGTGGGAATACAAAATGATAATTTCTTATAAACACACACCTACCATATGGCCAGTTACAAATTACATGAAAGCAAGGATCCTGCCATTCACAGGGAAGCAATGACCATTTTGCTATAATTTTCAACTCCTTATACGTGCAAGCAAAGCTTTTCTTGTTTAACAAGTATCAAAAAGAAGGCCAGAAAGCTTCTCATTCCAGTTGAAAATGAAACTGATAGATGCTTATTTCAAGATTGACCCAGAATTATTTATGTGAGAAAATACAAACACAGATTTCAGAGTGGAAAGGTACATTTAATTATTTATTTTTCGCTTTTAAAAAATAAGACTCTTACGTACATACAAGTATATAAAGAAATCAAGATTATAATTTTGTAACTATCTATCTTTTAGCCCAATCATGTCAGTCAGTAAAAGAACTTAATTTTTAAGTCTTGTATAAAATTGTATCTTAGGTTATATTTTTACTCATAATGCTTTGTCATATGGTTTTAGTAGCTTTATTACGTAACATTGTCAATACATTCTCATGCTGTAAACAGCATTAATTACAATGAATTTACAACCTTTATTTAAATTAAATCATCTTAGCCTACTTTTTGAAAAAGTCAATTCCATCTTAGATATAAACGGAAATAATCTTGAATTCTTTAACATGTTTATCTTACGCTGACTGAAGAGGTTTTTTGAATGTATGAAAAGGAAACAAAGGTAAGCTAGACTGCCTGTTTTGTTGTTTTTTTTTTTTTTCCCCTCAAAAAAGCTGGTGAAAAGTCCTTTTCAGTTTTAAATGTGCGAGAAAACTACTCTTGTTCATACCATATACCATATACTATTCCTTAATAGCACCCTCTATAATAGAAGCTACAGAGAACTTTTACGCCTACTTGGATAAGGTAAAAAGAGAAAATAAATCATGTAGGAAATTTAACCACAAGACAACCAGAAGCTTCCTCTACTACATTCACACTTGCTTTATGGGTGATACCCTTTGTGAGAAAGGGAAAGAGTAGGTAAATAAGTTGGCTGAAATCCAGAGATACACAGAAAACTACCACTCTTTACTTTAAAAAGACAATTATTATTGGATTAGCATAGCTACAATATTCTCATTCCAGTTGAAAATGAAATTGATGTGTGCTTATTTCAAGTTTAACCCCAGATTATTTATGGGAATTTATGTATTTCACATAAATTGGGAACTGGCCATATGGCAGGTATGTGTTTAACTTTATAAGAAATTACCATTTTGCATTCCCACCAAAAATGAGTGAGAATCCCTGTTATTCCAAATCCTTGTAAGCAATTGCTATTGTGTTTTGGATTTGAGTCATTTTAACAGGTATATAGTGGTATCTCATCTTGATTTTAATTTTTATTTCCCTAATAGCTATGATGTTGAACATCTTTTTGTGTAATTATTTATTTATCATCACAGACTGTGCTAATGTACCATGGGCTATAGATATAGTTTTTATGCAGGAATTCTCTAAGACCTGAAAATCATTTCAAAGACTCCTCAGGTTAAAAAGATTGAGATTTGAGGTGATAAAAATGTTTTGAAACTAGTTAGAGGTGATAGCCGCACAATGGTGTGAATGTACTAAGTTCCACTGAATTTTATACTTTCAAATAGTGATTAATTTCATGTTACATGAAATTTACCTCAAAAAATTTAAAAAAGTATATTGAGAAAGGCTGACGAGGCTGCCTAAAGGGTGAGAGATGAGATCTGACCTTCAAAGAAGCTGAAGATCTGAATTTAAATAAGAATTGCCCAGTCTGGACAATATAGTGAGACCCCATCTCTACAAATAATAATTTTTAAAATTAGCTGGGCATGGTGGCGCATGCCTGTAGTCCCAGCTACTGGGGCAACGGAGGTGGGAGGATGTCTTGAGCCTGGGAGGTTGAGGCTGCATGCAGTGAACTGTGAGCTGTGATCGTGCCACTGCACTTTAGCCTGGGAGAAATAGCAAGACTGTATCTCAAAAAACAAACAAACAAACAAAAATTGATGGAGGTGGCTCGAATGAGTGTTTTTCAAACACTGATTGCGTAACCACAGTAACAGGCATATAATGCAGGCCAGTTCACATACATACCCAAGCACACATAGGAAGGACAAACAAGTCCATGAAACAATTAACTCGTCTCAAGTATAATACACTCTAATTCTTTACTCTATCCCACTCATTTCTTTTTCTTTATTTATGCCTTAAAAAAAAAAAAAAGGGCAAGACATAGTGGCTCATGCCTGTAATCCCAGCACTTTGGGAAGCTGAGGCAGGCGAATCACCTGAGATTGGGAGTTCGAGACCAGCCTGACCAACATGGAGAAACCCCAGCTCTACTAAAAATATAAAATTAGCCAGGCATGGCAGCGGGTGCCTGTAATCCAAGGCTAGAGTAACAATTTTCTAAATGCAGCCACCTAATTTTGGCACATACTAGGATACTCAATAAATAAATACTGACTTGTTGAATGACATTCCAAGGTGACATAATAAGCATACTGTCGTTCTCTATTACACACACACACACACACACACACACACACACACACACACACTCCCATTGCTCTCAGGCATAAAGTAAATAAATGTTCTAAGTACTCATGAGCCTAGAAATAGACCCACACGTAGATGGATGCTTGATTTTTGACAAAGGTGGCTCTGCAGAGACATAAAGTAATCTTTCCAAAAATTATTCATCAAAAACATCATTAGGAGAGGGAAAAGTCCAACTACAAACAAGAAGATATCCAAAATTTATACAGAACTTCTACAAATCACAAAGAAATAGGCAGACAACCCAGTAAAAATTAGGCAAGAGATAAGTAGGTATTACACAAAAAAGTAGTGACCAATAAATGGTCATACAAATAAAGCCACACGTGGTGACTCACGCCTGCAATCCCAGCACTTTGGGAGGCTGAAGCAGGAGGATCGCTTGAGGTCAGGAGTTCAAGACCTGCCTAGCCAACATGGTGAAACCCCGTCTCTACTAAAAATACAAAAAAAAAAAAAAAAAAATTAACCAGGCACGGTGGCGCATACCTGTAATCCAAGCTACTCGAAAGGCTGAGGCAGGAGAATCGCCTGAACCCGGAAGGGGAGGTTGCAGTGAGCCGAGATCGCACCACTGCACTCCAGCCTGGGCAACAGAGTGAAACCTCATCATAAAAAAAAAAAGCAGTGACCAATAAATGGTCATACAAATGACCAACAAACGTGTAAAACATGCTCAATTTCATTAGAAATCAGGAAGTGCAGATTATAACTACAAAGAGTTGCTACACCCACCAACCAAAATATCCAAAAAATTGAAAAGACTAACAATACCAAGTGTTAGAATGTGGAGCGACAGGAACAGAAAATGCTGGTGGGAATTTAAGTAGTATAATCACTTTGACAGCAAGCTGAACATATGAATACTGTGTGATCTAGCAATCCTACCAAAAGACATGAACAAAAATAGTCACAGTAAAACTATTCTTAACAACCCTAAACAAGCCAAATATTTATCAAGACTAAAATGTATATATAAATGTTGTGAAAATCATACAATGCAATACTACAGAGTAATAAAAATGTACAAACTACCTCTACAGACAGCCACATGGACAAATCTAACGAATATAATGTTGAGCTAAAAAAGCCAGTCATAAAAGAATAAACACCAAACATTTCCATTGATAAAAGTTTCAAAGGCAAGCAAAGCCTAATTACAGTGATAGGAGCCAGGACAGTGGTTACATTTGCAGAGTAGAAGGTATAATGTACAGAAAGTGTATAGGTAGTCACATAAAATACAAGATGCTCAGTTAAATTTGGTAAACAACAAATAATACTTTCTCATAAAGAGGCTCCATGAAATATTTGAGATGTGTCTTTTTATTTGCTAAATCTGGCAACCCCAGTCAAGAGGGGTATTTTTGGAGAACTGGTAATATTTTGTTTATTTATTTATTTAGAGGCAGGGTCTGGCTCTGTTGCCCAGGCTGGAGTACAGTGGTGCAATCATGGCTCACTGCAGCCTCGACCTCCCAGGCTCAAGTGACTCTCCCACCTTGGCCTCCAGAGTAGCTAGGACTACAGGCATGTGCCACCACACTTGGCTAATTATTTTAAATTTTTGTAGAGACGAGGTCTTACTATATTGCCCATGCTGGTCCTGAATGCCTGTGCTCAAGGGATCCTCCCACCATCGTCTCCCACTGAGATTACAGGTATGAGCCACTGCGCCCAGCCCCCCATATTTAATTTCTTGATGTTCATTTTGTGATCATCCATTGTGCCTCTTTCTGCATATGTGTTGTACTTCACATTTTAAACGTGTTTTAAAAAGCAAAAACACACTCAGAACCTTACAGATTTAAAAATAACCCATCCAACCACTGTTTTTCCTTCCCATCCTTAATCACTGCACGTAAGAGCTATGATACTTCTGCAGGAGGTGGGGATTGGTAATCAGAAGTGTTGCTGGGCAAAAAGCTGTAGGCTTTACTATCATTGTTTAATTAAAATTACTTTTACACAACATGCTTCTTTACTTCTGGAATGTTTTTATGCCCCGTCTCTCAGGGGCATTTCTTATTTGTGTGGCTGGCTTATACTTACCAAAGGGCAATGCAATGCTAGAAGGCCAACCTCTACCCATCAACCAACAAATGCACAAATCAGTGTTCAAAGTTGGACTCACCAGATGTGTGGGGGTCAGAATTCAATGGCCTGAAGCTACAAAGAAAAGTGGTACTTTAGGACCAACGACTTAGCTGCAGACACTGTTCGGAAACTATAAAGCCAAAAACTTCAATCTGCTGTCTGCTTGCTAAAGTTATCAAAGGTTTACACAATTGCCTTGAGTGACTCCATCTAATTCCCTCTTGTCTAATTGGGAATTGCCTTCTCCTGCAGACATAGCTGGGAGACCCAAGTAAAGAGTAGTAAACAGTGTAAACAAAAGCCTGAATTATTTTCCTGCTGTTGTTTAAATGAGGTGGTATTTATTGGCAAAAGTTCTTTCATGCTCGGGGATTTTTGTGTTGTGTTGCTGTATTCTGTACCTTCATCTTCTTTTGAAATGGACCCTTCCAGGGCAGGCGCCGTGGCTCAGCCTGTAATCCCAGCAATTTGGGAGGCCGAGGCGGGTGGATCACTTGATGTCAGGAGTTCAAGGCCAGCCTGGCCAACATGGTGAAACCCCCATCTCTACTAAAAATACAAAAATTAGCCAGGTGTGGTGGCGGGCGCCTGTAATCCCAGCTACTCGGGAGGCTGAGGCAGAAGAATCGCTTCAACTCGGGAGGCGGAGGCCGCAGTGAGCCGAGATCGCCCCACTGCACTCTAACCTGGGCAACACAGCAAGACTCCATCTCAAAAAGAAAAAAAGAAATGGTCCCTCCCACTTCTAAATAGAGAAAAAAAATCCCTCCATGTTTGTGTGCCTGTCTCTATAAAGTTTGGGAGTAAACTTTACAGGCTGATACAACTCTTATCTGCCACCTACCCCTCTTTATAGTGCCGGATTTCTTCGATTTGATAATTGAAACGATAACTTTTTTTTCACACAGGATACCGGGGCTAATGATTAGGCTTCTGGGCTGTGGAGATAAGGTTGCTTGAAAGAAACCCAGCTTCACCGATGAGACTGTGTAGCTCTGTGCCTCAGTTACCTCAATAGTAAAATGGGGGAAAAAACTACCTAATTCAAAGGGCTGCTGGGATATTGGATGCTGCATGAGGTGATTAAAGCACAGCACCTGACACACATTAAACGCTCAATGGTTATCATCACTATGATTCGTTACCTTGGAGGGTCCTGCCACCTATAAGGACTCTATATATGTTTCTAAATTAGGAAAAACATTCAGATGCATTTGGAGATGGGAGAAGAGGCCTATAAAGTTTGGTCCAAGTTGTAACTAACCCAGGGCAGCAGCAGGGGGCCTCCAGGAGAGTCCGCGGACGCGGCCAGGACGACCCTGCCTAGACCCCAGCCTCCAGCAGGAAGCTGTGACCTCGGACGCCTTGCCTACTCGACGCCTTGCCTACTCACGTTGCGGTTGAAGCTGTTGCCCGGCAGCAGAGGCAAGGGCATGGCGCTCAGTGTCCGAAAATCAGGGGTCCCAGAAGAGAAGGCCCGGCCGGCAGCGGCCGCCTTCCGGCCGCGTTGTTTGGCCCCCACGTTACCTGGAGACGGGAGGCGGCGTCACGGAGGGAGGAGGGGCGGGGGGAAGGGAAGTGATCAGGGGCGGGGGTGGGGAGACTTCCGCGGCGCGCACCTCCTCCCCCGCCCCAGCTCCCCTCCACTCCCTTTACCCCCCCACCGCACACAGCCAGGTCCTGGTCTCCCGAGGAGTCTCCTGTCTGCACGCGCAGTGTGCACACACAAAGACTGACCGTCACACTGTTTCCTGCCCCCGCCGCTTTCTGGTTTAACCCCTTTATAGAGAGCAGAGCCTTTCTTGTATGTACTTCTTGCTTTTCCAATTCTTGTCGCCAATATTCTTTTGCTATGTGGTTCAAACATACAGCAAAATACAGAAAATAATATGACGTCCGTGTGCTTACTGAGATGTTACACAAGTCGATGATTTCCTACGTTGCATAGAAAATCAGCTTTTATTTTATAAAAGTTCACGATGAATCTAAGGCCACATATACCCCTAACGAAAACACGTTGTAATGGTAACCACTGCCTTCAGTTTTCCCTCTGGATATTTTTATATTTGTTTTTTGTTTGTTTTTGTTTTGTGTTTTGAGACAAGGTCTCACTATATTGCCCAGGCCGATCTCGAACTCCTGGGCTCAAGCAGCCCTCTGGCCTTGCCTCTGCCTCCCAAAGTGCTGGGATTACAGGTATGAGCCACTGTGGCCGGCCCATTTTTACGTTTGAACTAAACGCTTGTAAGGTCCAATCAGGGGTGGCCAGGGGCGGAGTCAAGTGGCACAAAACGCAACCCCTGTCACTCCATCATACACCCAAGACAGCCAGGCCAGGAACCTCCTCAAATCCTCTCGTGACACCTACATCTAACCTATCCCTGAAGCCCTATGTTGGACACGGTGCTATCTCTCAGTCACCACCTCGTCTATTTCAGCTGAGATCCCATTGTTTCTTGCCTGGTTTTCTTCTTTAAAAAGAAAAAAAAAAAAAAAACCCTAACTGATCTTACCTCCAGAGCCGTCGTTTTTATAATTCATGATGCAACTGTTACTCTTCTGCTTCAATAATCTAGCCTTCCCGCCGCCTTCAGAAAGCGATGAAACTCCTTATAGCCTGATCTGAAGAGCCTTTGTCAGGGGGCAGCTACCAATGCCCTCCAACCCTTTCTTTGCCCCCTCCTCCATCTACTCCAACTCTGAGAAAACTGGCAGTTTCCAAATCAGGCTCTGCGGTTTCTCTTCCTGGGGCTTTTGCAAATAACACTATCATCTAGAAACTCCCTTCCTTTCTTTCATCTAAGTAACCCCTTCTTGTCTTTCAGGACTTGATTCAGCATGGGAGAGGGGCATGGAAGCTTCTGCCATTTCTTCAATATGTTTTTTCACCTTCTTCTTGCCACCTCCATCTGTATTTGGTGTCCATTCTAATTGTGGTTTTCATCGTACTACATTGGAATCACCTGTTTACTTGACACTTCTTTCAATGCCCCCAAATTCCTCCAGGGCAGGGACTGTATATCCTTTTCTATTCAATGAAAAATATCCATTATTGTTTCTGTGTTTATAAATTTTACACTACATTTCTGCTTCTTGCTTTTTTCGCCTAAGATTCTGTTATTGAGGCTGGGTGCCATGGCTCACACCTGTAATCCCATGAGATTACACCACTGTACTCCAGCCTGGGCAGCAGAGCAAAACTCTGTCTCAAAAATAATAATAATAAAATTCTGTTATTGAGATTTCTACACATTGACACATGTAGAGTTCATTAATTTTAAATGCATTGTATGATTACACCACAAATTGTTTATCTGCTGTCATCTGTTGATGACAATTAGGTTGTTTCCGATTTTCCACTAGTGACCAACAATGCTGCAATGCACGACTCTACCTGTTCCTTTGGCAATGATCCAGGGCACAGACCTAAAGATGGAATCACATAGGCATCCAACTGCAGGCCTTCAGCTTTACTAGATTTTGTTAGACAATCTCCAGATAGATAAACTAATTAAGAAAGTCCCCTTTCGTTCATCCTTTCAACAATAGGTATTACCAAATTGTATAATTTTGGATAATCATCTGAATTAGTGTGAATGGTATACTATTGTTATTTTATTTTGTTTTCTCCCTAACTCCTAGTGCAGTTGGTCACCTTTTCCTGAGCTTGTTACTTTCGCCTGTGACTCAGCTATTTATATCCTTTGCTGATTTTTCTCTTTGCTCATTTGCAGTTTCTTTTTTTTTAGATAGATAGATATACAGATATTCTGGATACTAATTTGAACCATAGCAAATATTTTCTCATTGTTGTTTATCTTTTAACTCCACTTACATAGAGTTCTTTACTGTACACATAAATTTGTCATTTTACTCTACTCAAATGTATTATTCTTTCAGTTATGGTTTTGTTTTTTTTTGTTTTTTTTTTTTTTGAGACAGAATCTCACTCTTTCGCCCAGGCTGGAAGGCAATGCCATGATCTTCGCTCACTGCAACCTCCGCCTCCCAGGTTCAAGTGATTCTCCTGCCTCAGCCTCCTGAGTAGCTGGGATTACCGGCATGCGCCACCACACCCAGCTAATTTTTGTATTTTTAGTAGAGATGGGGTTTCACCATGTTGCTCAGGCTGGTCTTGAACTCCTGATCTCAAGTGATCCGCCCACCTTGGCCTCCCAAAGTGCTGGGATTACAGCTGTGAATCACTGCGCCTGGCCTGTTTGGTGTTTTGTATGTGAATTTGAAAATCCTATACTCCAAAAGAACAGTGATCTAGGGCATTCTCCTACATGTTCTTGCAAACATTTTAAAATATTCCCTGTTACTTTTTAAATTGAAATAATTTCAAACTAGTAGAAAAGTTGAAAGAAGAGTCCAAATAACTCTCATTTATCCTTTCCCCAGATTCCCCTATTGCTTTATATATTACTACATTCATTTTAGCATTATCCCCATATATAGTTTTTTTCCATTTTAGAGTAAGTTGCAGATATCTTGGCCCTTGACTCCTAAATACTTCAGTGTGTATTTCCTAAGAATATGGACAGTCTCTTACCTAACTGAGAATAATAATCAAAATCATAAATTTAATATTAATATAATACTGTTTTCTTTTTTCTGAGACAGGGTCTCACAATGTTGCCCTGGGTGGAGTGCAGTGGCATGATCATGGCTCACTGCAGCTTCCACATCCCAAGCTCAAGTGATCCTCCTACCTCACCCTCCCAAGTAGTTGGAACTACAGGCATGTGCCACCATACCCAGCTATTATTTTTGTAGACATGGGAGTCTCATTATGTTACCCAGCCTGGCCTCAAACTCCTGATCTCAAGCAATCCACCCATCTCAGTCTTATAATATTATTTTCTGTTTTCTAATCTAAAATACTTATTCAAATTTTGCAATTGTCCCAATAATGTCCTTTTTCTTTTTTTTTTTTTTTTTTTGGAGACAGGGTCCTGCTGTATCACCCAGGTGTAATCACAGCTCACTGCAGTCTCCACCTCCTGTGCTCAAGTGATCCTCCCACCTCAGCCTTCCTAGTAGTTGGGAATAAGGCACACACCACCATGGCTGGCTAATTTTGTTTTCTTTGTAAAGATGAGGGTCTCACTATTTTGCATAAGCTGGTCTCAAACTCCTGGTTCCAAGCAGTCTTCCTGCCTTGGCCTCCCAAAGTGCTGGGATTATAGGCATGAGCCACCACACCTGGCCTATCATGTGCTTTTTTAGCAAAAAGAAAAATAATTTGTTTTGACCCAGAATCTGATGCAACATCACATACGGCACTTGATTGTCATGTCTCTTTATTCTCCTTTAATTGGGAACAGTTCTTCCATCTTTCTTCGTCTCTTGTGACCTTGATATTTTTGAAAAGGATAGGCCATGGGTAGGCATGGTAGCTCATGCCTGTAATTCCAGCAATTTGGGAAGCCAAGGTGGGTAGATCACTTGAGGTCAGGAGTTCGAGACTAGCCTGCCCAACATGGCGAAACCTCGTTTCTACTAAAAATACAAAAATTAGCCGGGGGTGGTGGTGCCCACCTGTAATCCCAGCTACTCTGGAGGCTAAAGCAAGATAATCGTTTGAGCCTGGGAGGCGGAGGTTGCAGTGAGTCAAGATCACGCCATTGCACTCCAGCCTGGAGTCTCAAAAAAAAGAAAAAAGAAAAGGATAGACCAGATATTTGGTAAATGTTCTTCAATTTAGGTGTGACTGATGTTTCCTTATGAGGAGATTCAGTTTATGGCTTTTGGACAAGAATGTCACAGGAGGACTGGTGTGTCCTTCTAGTTCATCAAAGAAACAGGCACATAATGTGCATTTTTACCATCAATGATGAGATTCACTTTGATCATTGGGTTAAAGTGAAATGTGCCAAGTTTCTGTCTACAGATAGATGAAGATATAGATATACGTAAATGGATATATTAAAAGTCATGAGCTTATACTAATACCTCCAATTCCAATCAACATAACAGAGTACCTGCTGCTGTTACCCTCTCTGCACTTGTGACGCTGTGCTCAAGCTGTAAGAAATCTTATTCCAATTATCCTCAAAATATAGTTGGCCCTTGAACAACACAGATTTGAACTGCATTGATCCACTTATATGCAGACTTTTAAAATTATTCATGGGGCAGACAGCCCTTTCTCTGCTGTGCTGCCTACTGCAACCTTGTCACGTAAAATAATAATAAAAATAAAAATAAATTATTGGTGGGATGCAAAACCCATATATACAGAGGGTTGACTTTTGTATACACAGGTTCTGCAAGGCCAACCGTGACACTTGAGTGTTCAAGGATTTTGGTATACTCGGGGCTTCTGGAACCAATGCCCCGTGTACACCGAGGGACAACTGTATTTACTTATTTGCACACTACTATAGGACTCTGAAAGCAGCTTCAGAACATCTAATTCATATCTCTGTGAAACCAGAGACAAACCTACTAACTAGAGTTCAATATTTGTTTTCAGTGATTTTCTTTAGTCTTAATGTACACAGTCAAAATACCAGGCTCAAAAATTACTTAAGCTTTTGCCTCCCCCCGGCCCTATTTAGAATGCTTATGTTATTCATTTAAAAAACACTTTGGTCTGTTCATGCCTATTCATATTTCACATTATTTCTTCTTTGTCTTATTTTGTATACATGTGTTTCTCCCTTTGTAGTTTGAGTAATTTAGCTAGTTGTTTACATATTTTCTCCCTTTTTTCAAAGAACCAGAATTTTGATTTATTAATTTGACCCACTGTTTTCTATTCTTAATCTTTACTATTTTTCGCTTTTACTTTCATTGCCTTCTTCCTTGTGCTTGCTTTTGACTCATTTGTTGTTCTTTTTCTCACTTTTAAGCTGATATTGTAAAATTAAATAATTCAAAGTTAAAGCTGTTGGAACTTTAAATTACCTCAAGCCTTTAGAGGATTGTAACTATGCAACCTGGTTCACAAGGCATGCAGCTGCAACTTCTGCCTTTTTTTCTCTTTTTACTGTAAATAATTAAGACCAAACAGCTCCAGAGATAAGAACCCCCGGCTCAAGTCACTACCCTTCCTCACAGAGTAATAATCTTCCTTAGAATACAGCAATCGGTAACCAATCAAATCACTGCGGCTCATGTGCACTGGTCTCGTATGGAAAACGCAATCCTGCCGGATCGTCTCTCTGTCTCTGCCTGTATAATTGAAACTTTAACTTCTCCACTTTAAGACCACTGACCCTATTTGTTTGGAGTCTGTGCTTTCCCGGTGGCCATCTTCAAGCTTTGTGCTTGGATAAACTCTACACTTAATCATATTTTCTGAATCTCATTCTCTCTCTTTTTTTTTTTTTTTTAAGACAGGGTCTCACTCTATCACCCAGGCTGGAGTGCAGTGGCATGATCTCTGCTCACCGCAACCTCTGTGTCCCAGGTTTAAGCAATTCTCCTGCCTCAGCCTCCTGAATAGCTGGGATTATAGGCACCCATCACCACACCCAGCTGATTTTTTGTGTTTTTAGTAGAGACAGTGTTTCACCATATTGACCAGGCTGGTCTCGAACTCCTGAACTCAAGTGACCCACCCGCCTTGGCCTTCCAAAGTGCTGAGATTACAGGTGTAAGCCACTGCACCCAGCCTGAATATAATTATTTAAGGTTGGCAATATAATTCACTCCTTTTCATTAGCTTTTTATTGATATAAGTGTTTAAGGCTATAAATTTTCCCATTATCTCTACTTTAAACATATCCAGTATCTGATACGTAGTGTTTCCATAACTTGCTTTTTTCGGTTTGTTTGCTTTTTAGATATTCTGTGATTTGGGCTTGTATTTTCCCTTTCACCCAAGAGTTGTCTAATAAAAAATTTTAAGAGTCTCTAGGTGGAAAAGACTGGGGGGACGGGATTTTATTTTATCTTAATTTTAGTTTTACTGAACTTTTGTAAGAATTGTTTTAATATTTCCTTTGTTTTGCTTTCTTTTCTTTGAGATAGAGTCTTGCTTTGTCACCCAGGCTGGAGTGCAGTGGTGGTCATCTTGGCTCACTGCAACTTCTGGCTCCCAAATTCAAGCGATTTTTCCACCTCAGCCCTCAGGCTGGGACTATAGGTGCACACCACCACACCAACTAAATTTGTTTGTATTTTTTCTATTTTGTATTTTTAGTAGAGACAAGGTTTCAGCATGTTGGCCAGGTTGGTCTTGAACTCCTGACCTCCGGTGATCCCCCCACCTCAGCTTCCCAAAGTCCTGGGATTACAAATCTGAGCCACCACACCGAGCCCTTAATATTTCTATTGTATATAATTTATTGATGCTTTATTATCTAATATTTGATCAATTTTTATAACTATTACACATGCAGTTGAGAGGGAATTTGTATTCTCTATTATTAAATTCTAAAGTTCAGCATTGATCATAAATCTATTTTATTGACTATGCTGTTAACTTTATATCCTTACTTAAATTTCTACCACTTGATCTGTTTTGCTCTGAGAGTGGTATATTATACTTTCCTACTAGCCAAGTGTTTCTATCTGTATCTCCTTTCAGCTGTAGTTTCTGGTTTTTAAAGAAGGTTATTTGGCACACAGATTTTCGTAACTGTTAAACCTACATTGTAAAATTGACTTTTTTTGGTCACATTTAATTTTTTGTTGGCCTAAATTCTACTTCGATATCAGGATCTCAACCCTCACTTACTTGTTATTTCCATTTGCCTGGTACCTTTTCACGCATGCCTTTACTTTTATCCCATCTGAATTCTTCTGATTTACATGTATCTCCCATACACCACATGTAGCTGGGTCTTGCTTTATGAGCCACATTGAAGATATTTTTGTTTTAGTATGTGAGTTAAGCTCATTCACATTTGTTGGTAAAATTGATATTTGTGTTTTCAACTTCAATATATTCTTTTCTATTGTGATCACCATGCATATTATGTATATCTACTGTTTCTTTTTCTTCATGATATTGTTTTCTTTGCTATTATAATTTATAAATATCTTTGAATATTTAGGAAGGCTTGTGGTTTTGTTCTAGTGTTTGCCTTTGTACTTACAGCATTTTTAAGAGATAGGGTATATACATCTTCGATTTTACCAAGTAATATTACATTCCTTTAAAAGTGAGCATAGCTGATACATTAAAATGTTAATTTCAATAAATTTAATTTTATTTCTCTAAATCTCATTTGTTCTTTTTAAATCTATATGTTCTTTTAAAGAGAGTCTTGCTCTTTGTGTATAATTTCCCTTGCTAATTTTATCTCTTTAATCATTTTAAACATACTTAGCTCGGAGTCCTTAACCAACAATTCTGATCTCTTATGTTCATGGGGTGCCACTTACCCTGCTTCTTGTGTTGGCTGCCTCTCCTTCATGGTGGATTGTTTCCTTATGTGTTTACAAATGTTTGTGGTGATGCCACCTACGTGGCAACTCGTCAAGGTGGGATTGGCACCTTCTGATTCCAAGTGGAGTGTTCTCTCTAATATGCCATAGCTCACACGCACAGACCACTGCTCCATCACAGCCACAATCTATACCGAGAAGGCCTCTGCCTTTCACAGTGAGGATATTTTACAAAGCAAAAAGCAATTCTGATAAGAATGATTTTCCTAAGAGAGTAATAAAGGAAAGTATCTTAAATTAGGGCTGTTGGAAAAATCTGGGACCTAAGGCCACCAAACACGTCTGTCCTAGCATGTTCATACTTGCCACCTCCTTTGGGGACAATGATATCTTCTTGTACCTCTTTAGGTACTCCCCACATAATGTCTGCTCTCCCGTAAACACACAGAGTTTTAGAATCATTGATTCCATAGTTTCTCTAACAAATATTTACTGAACATCTACTCTGATGTGCCAGAACCTCTGCCAAACACTGGGACATATCAGTGAGTAGGACAGAGTGAACACTTCCAAACACCCCAGATCTGAGATTCTGTCTTTTATAAGTTGTAACTTCTTGCTTCATTTTCCTTGTGCGACACATATCTTCCCATCCGCTTCTCCTGACACGTCTACCACAAAAGAACATCTCAAATGGTATATAGCTCTTTTTAAAATAAATTTAAAGTAAACTAATTCTGGGAATTTCAAGACACCCCCTGAAATAACTGAAGACACCTTGGGGCATGTCAAGACCAGCCCTGGGAAGCACTGCTATTGATGTTCAAAGAGTCTGTGTTACACACCCACAGATGAAGAAAGTGCAGGGGAGGCCAACAGAACTAACACTTCTGAGCAAGCTCAAACTGGCCTAAGAGCAAGGAAATATTTGCCCAGTTGGAGAATTTCTTCTGAGGAATGAGGTCATCTTGCAATCTGGGGCCTTTCTACAAGATGCAAGCGCCCTTGGCAGCAGGAAGGAGTGCCTTTGATGGTATTTCTGCACAAACTTCCTTTTCTCCTCCAGCAAAGCCTTGCTGGTCAATTCTCCCTTCTTTTGATATCCTCAGAAATATCACTGCCCCATTCCTCTCAGCTCCTGAAGGCTGGCACTCTTCTTCATTATTTTGTGCTTACTTGGTTATATCCACATTTCAAGTCTTCATCCTGAGCACTTAAAGAAGAATTAGCACCAATCCTTTACAAATTCTTTAGAAAATAGAAGAGAAGGAAACACTTCCCAACTCATTCTACGAGGCCAGTATTACCCTGACACCAAAACCAGACAAAGGCATCACAAGAAAAGAAAACCGTAGACCAATACCTTTTATAAAGACACAGAAACCCTCAGAAAAATACTGGCAAACCAAATCCAGCAACCTATAAAAAGGATTATAAACCATGACCAAGTGGGATTTATTCAAAGAATGCAAAGTCGGTTTAGCATCTGAAAATCAATGTAATGTACCATATTAGTAGAACAAAGGACAAAAACCATATGATTATCTCAATAGACACAGAAAAAGTATTAGACAAAATACAACATCATTTTTCAATAAAAACACTCAACAAACCAGGAATAGAGCGAATTTCCTCAATCCAATAAAAGCAGTTTATGAAAACTCACAACTAACACCACACTTAATAGTGAAACACTGTATGCTTGTACACTAAGATCAGGAAAAAGACTAAGATGTTCCTTCTCACCACTTCAGTTCAACTTGTACTAGAGGTTTTAGCCAAGGCAATTAAGCTAAAACAAAATAAAATAAAAGGCATCCACATTGGAAATGAAAAAGTAAAATGATCTCTATTCACAGAAAACATGATCTTGTATATAGAAAATCTTAAGGAATTTACACACATGCAAACAATTGAAAATGCATTTAGTAAAGTTGTAGAATACATCAATATTCAAAATTCAATTTTATGTCTATGCATTAACAATAAACAAAAATGAAACAAGAAAACTATTTGAATTACAATAGCATCAAAAAGAATAAAATACTGATGAATATATGTAACAAAAGAAGTACAAGACTTGAACTAAAAGCTGTAAAACATTATTGAAAGAAATTAAAGAAGACCTAAATAAATGGAAAAATATGTTTTCCCTGGACCGAAAGACTAAATATTGTGAGGTTTTGGAGGGGTTTTTTTTGAGACAGAGTCTTGCTCTGTAGCCCAGGCTGGAGCACAGTGGTACAATCTCAGTTCATTGCAACATCCACCTCCCAGGTTCAAGCAATTCTCATGCCTCAGCCTCTCAAGTACCTGGGACTACAGGCATTCACCATCACATCCAGCTAATTTTTGGATTTTTAATAGAGATGACGTCTTGCTGTGTTTCCCAGGCTGGTCTCAAACTACTGGCCTCAAGTGATCCTCCGCCTCAGCCTCCCAAAGTGCTGGGACTGCAGGCACGAGCCACTGCGCCCAGCCAGGAAGACTGAATATCATTAAGATGGCAATAGCCCCCAAATTGACCTTTGCATTAATTGCAATCCCTACCAAAGTCTCAGCTGCCCATTTTTGCAGAAATGGACAAGGTGATCCCAAAATTTATGTAGTAATACAACAGATAAAAAGAAGCAAAAACTGGCTGGGCACGCTGACTCACGCCTGTAATCCTAGCACCTTGAGAGGCCAAGGAGGGTGGATCACCTGAGGTCAGGAGTTCGAGATCAGCCTGGCCAATATGATGAAACCTCATCTCTGATAAAAATACAAAAATTAGCCGGGCATGGTGGCAGGTGCCTGTAATCCCAGCTACTGGGGAAGCTGAGGCAGCAGAATCACTTGAACCCAGGAGGCAGAGGTTGCAGTTAGCCGAGATCATGCCTTTGCACTCCAGCCCAGGCAACAAGAGTGAAACTCTGTCTCAAATAAAGAAAGAAAGAAGTAAAAAACATCTTAAAAAATAATAAGGTTAGAGAACTCACACTTCCTGATTTCAAAATTTATTACAAAACTACAGTAATGATGACAATGTGATACCGGTGTAAAGACACATATATAGATCAATGGAATAGAATTGTGAGTCCAGAAATAAACTCTTACATTTACCGTCAATTGATTTTTGACGAGAGTGCTAAGACAAATCAATAGGGGAAAGCACAGTCTTTTCAACAAGTGATGTGACGACAACTGGCTAAACATGCAAAAGAAGGGAAATGTTCTCCTGCCGTACACCAAGACATGGAGATCTCACCATATACAAAAATTAGGTTGAAATGGACCAGAGACCTAAATGTAAGAGCAAAAACTACAAAACTCTTAAAAGAAAACATAGGAGTTAATTTTTCTGAACTTGCTTTAGGCAATGTTTTTTTTTTTAAATGTGACACCAAAAGCACTAACAACAAAAGAAAAACATAAATTAGACTTCATCAAAATTTAAAACTTGTGCTTCAGAGGAAATCAACAAGAAAGTAAAAGGCCAACTCAGGCCACGGGAGAAAATATTTGCAAATTATATATCTAATAAGCAACTGAGTCATATTTAGAATCTATATGTATAAACACTTACAATTCAAAAACAAGTACAAAAAGAAAAACAATAAATAACCCAATTTAAAAATGGACAAAAGATTTGAGCAGCCATCTTTCCAAAGAAGATAAACAAATGGCCAGTAAACACATGCAAAAATTCTCAGCATCATTAGTAATTAGAGAAATGTAAGTCAAAACCACAATGAGATACCACTTTACACCCACTAGAATGGCTATCATTTTTCTAAAAAATAGAAAATCACACTGGGGGCAGTGGCTCACGCCTGTAATCCCAACACTTTGGGAGGCCGAGGTGGGCAGATCACTTGAGGTCAGGAGTTCGAGACCAGCCTGGCCGATATGGTGAAACCCTGTCCGTACTAAAAATACAAAAATTAGCCGGGCATGGTAGTGGCTCACGCCTGCAATCCCAGCTACTCAGGAGGCTGAGACAGGAGCATCACTTGAGCCCGGGAGGCAGAGGTTGCAGTGAGCTGACATCATGCCACTGTACCAGCCTGGGTGACAGAGTGAGACTCTGTCTCATAAATAAATAAATAAATAAATAAAATTACAAGTGTTGGCAAAAATGTAGAGAAATTGGAACCTTCATATGTTGCTGGTGGGAATGTAAAGTGTTGCATCCACTTTGGAAAACCATTTGGTAGTTCTTCAACAAATTAAACACTGAGTTAACCTATGACCCGGCAACACCAACTGTAGTTACACACTAAGGAGAATTGAAAGCATATGTCCACATAACAATTTATACAGGAATGTTCATAGCAGCATTATTCATAATAGACAAAAAGTGGAAATAATCCAAGTGTCAATCAGTTGATGAATGGATAAGCAAACTGAGGAATATGCATACAACAGAGGATTATCCAGTCATAAGATGAAATGAATTAACTGACACATGCCACAATGTGGATGAATCTTAAAAATATGATGCTAAGTGAAAGAAGCCAGACATAAAAGGCCCATACAATAGGACTCCTTTATATAAAATATCCAGAATACATAAATCCAAAGAGACAGAAAGTAGATTCATAGTTGGCAGGGCCTGGGGAGAATGAGAAGTGACTGCTAATGAGCTTTTTTTAGGGGTGATGTAAATGTTCTGGAGTAGATGGTGAATAATGTACAACTTTGTGAACTTACTAAATCCACTGAATTGTATACTTTAGAACGTGACCTTTATGGCATGTGAATTTTATCTCGATAAAGCTATCAGTACATTTTTTAATTAATTAAGACTAAATAAAATTAAAAATCTATTCCTTTGGTTACAGTCGTAATGTTTCAAGGGCTCAACAGCACATACAGTTAGTAACTACCACTGCACTGGACAGCACAGATAAGGAACATTTTGGTTATTACAGAAAATTTTGTTGGATACTGCTGGTCTAGACCTCGCTGCCGGATGCCAGAGATTTCAAAAACATATTAAGCAGGTGCAATGCAAGACGTTTATTTGAATTTCTAGTTGAACAAACAGTAAAATAAAGTTGAGAAAATGGGAAAATTTTGAACATTGACTGCTAGTTGATTATATTAAGGAATTACTGATTTTGGGTGTGACAATAATATTGTGGTTATTGTTTCTAAAAGTACTAACCTTTTAGAGACAAATAATAAATTCCATGGATGTGGCCAGGTGTGGTAGCTCATGCCTGTAATACCAGCACTTTGGGAGGCCAAGATGGGCTGATCATCTGAGGTCAGGAGTTCGAGACCAGCCTGGCCAACATGGTGAAACCCTATCTCTACTAAAAATACAAAAATCAGCCAGGCATGGTGGTGTCCACCTGTAATCCCAGCCACTCGGGAGGCTGAGGCATGAATCACTTGAACCCAGAATGTGAAGACTTCAGTGAGCTGAGATCATGCCACTGCCCTCCAACCTGGATGACAGAATGAGACTGTGTCTCAAAAAATAAAATAAAATAAAATACTATGGATGCAATGAAGTATCTGGTACTTGCTTTGAAATAATCTAGGAGAACAGAGAAAATAGATATAACCAAATTGGCCATGAGTCTTCTGCAGAGCAAAGAAAACAATCGTGAGAAGAGGCAACCTACAGAATGGGGGCTAGCTACAAACCATTCATCTGATAAGAAGTTAGTATTCAGTGGGTGCCAAGATGGCTGAAGAGAAGCCAGCACCGGAATGCAGCTCCCAGCGAATGAGACGCAGAGGGCTAGAGGACTTGACAACTTGAAACGAGGTGCCAGGTTTGTTTTTGTGGGACTGATAGGGCTCTGAAAATAGGCCCAGGGAAGGAGCCACAGGGCGAGAGCCACCCAGGGGGGCAAATCAAGA